>NW_020664589.1:8179035-8264900 GCF_002925995.2 Terrapene triunguis | reverse complement strand
TATCTAAAAGGGTGTCATAAGGAGGAGGGAGAAAACTTGTTCACCTTGGCCTCTGAGAATAGAACAAGAAGCAATGGGCTTAAACTGCAGCAAGGGAGGTCTAGGTTGGACATTAGGAAAAAGTTCCTAACTGTCAGGGTGGTTAAACACTGGAATAAATTACCTAGGGAGGTTGTGGAATCTCCATCTCTGGAGATATTTAAGAGTAGGTTAGATAAATGTCTATCAGGGATGGTCTAGACAGTATTTGGTCCTGCCATGTGGGCAGGGGACTGGACTCGATGACCTCTTGAGGTCCCTTCCAGTCCTAGAATCTATGAATCTATGAATGGTCCCTTCTGGTCTAACAATCCATGAATAATATGGTTATGAAATCCACCAATCTGGTGTAGATGGAAGCATTGATCTGATAAAGTCTGACAATTTCTACATTCACCCCAACTCATTTCCAAACATCTCCGACTGTTGGACACACACTGAGACCATCTGTTGGTTTATGCCCACCCGCTCTAAAGTCGTTAAGTGGGAAACGCGATGCTAGGAATTACACAGAAGGAACATCTGATTTCTAAATAGGTTCAGAAAATGGCTTCTGCCTCAAAGCCTGTTCTCACCTGGTTTTCAGAGCTTTGACACAGATCAGTTTGTTCACTCTCTCCACAGCGCCTGCTACCGATGCGACAAGTTTCTCATCTCCCATATACGTGCCATGGCCCCTGCCGAAAAAGAATACATCAAACATCCACACATCCATCTGCCATCCCGACCACCCTGAGGCTGGCCAACCCACATTTTTGCATCCCAGGCTTAGAGCAGTCACAGAGTTATTAGGAAAAGAGTTCCCAAGCTCCCTAGAATTAAAACAGGAAAGTGAAAGGGGGCTATTTCCCCACCAATCTAGGGCTGAGATCTGTCTCTCTCTCTACTCGGTTCCCAGCGAAGAGTCTGTAAAATAAAGACACCTGCAGGTGGTGACACAGCTCAGCCTCCACCCTCATGTGCACTAGTGGTCCAGCTTTAAGTGAGACTGATAAGCCCCTTCCTAACACTGCAGATAGGGAGAGCGACTTGGGGCCAGCTCTAAGCATGAGACGAGCAACAGAGTGGGGGCACTGAGAAATTTACAGCCAGATAAAAAAGACCCACCAGACCTCACCCCACCCCTCACCAGCAAGGTGAGCTGGGGGGGAAACCAAAGCAGGACAAGCAACTGTTCAGGGGTCCCCTGAGTAACCACAATGACTCTTGCTTGCGGACCCAGCCCCCAGGAGAAGCTGTTTTCTGCAACTCGACTCTGGGGGTAGAAGCAGGGGCAGGGAGGAATGAGCAGCCCCCCAAAAAACTTGGGATTGAAGGAGAACTCCTCTGTTAATTCCCAGTAACCCTTGCCCCTGGGATGTTGTGGGGGAAGAGACCCTATCCCCAAACCCTCGGAACAGGGGCAGGGAAGCTGCAGCATAGCCCCATTCTGTGCAGTATAAGGGAGCCTGCCCCATAGCCTTAGCTGCTGGGATGGGGGGAGAGGGAGGGCTGCCACTGGGATGCAGGGGGGCAAAAGGACCCTGCCCCATAACCCACGCCCTGAGGAGGGGGGCTGGGCTGCACCCTAGTCACATGTCTGGAGGAATAAGCCCATGCCCTGGGGGCGTGTGGCGGCGCCATAGCCTCATGTTTGGTGGGATAAGGGACCCTGCCCCATAGCCCATGCGCTGGGGGGAGGGGGGATGTTGCACCACAGCCCCATGCGGGGGATAAGGGACCCTGCCCCACAGCCTCAGTCTCTGAGATGGGGGGAGGGCCCTACCGGTAGAAGAAGAAATCTGGGAGGCCCCTCACCTCATGTAGCCCGTGTCTGTGGTGATCGTGTCCCCGGGAGCCACCAAGTGCTTGTCGCTCCCCTGCGCCAGGCTCTGGACCACCAGCTTGCGGGCCACCGGCAGCCGGATCTCTATTGCCGCCATCTTAAGTCCTGGCAGTTTCCTTCGAAGGCTTCAGTGCCCGTCTGAACCACACGTTCTCTCCGCCATGTCAGTTACTGGCAACCGCGCGCGTGGGAGCTGCCATGTTGGCTTGGGGCGCCGCCATCTTGGATGAGGGCCTGGCGAACCTCAGCAGTGACAAGGCTGCGGGAGGCCATATTGGATCCTGGCAGAGAGGGGGAATGGCCTTCACTGCGTTGGGTTCAAAGGAAGGGATAGGCGTTGGGCCATGTTTAGTGCTGGCAAGCTGTCTAGGGCTCTGGTGCCCTCCAGGAATATGCCCCCCCCAAGACAGGCCACATGTTGGTAATGCCCAGAGACAGTACTTCATCATGAACGCTACACACTGGCCATAGTAACCGTGGGCATTCGGCGTATTCTTCGCCCTCCACATCCTCTTGGGGCCCATGGGCCCTATACGCCTGGCCAGCACTGGCACAGTGGGCAGCCACCCCCCTGCAGAACTGTGGGAAGCAGCAAATCCCTGCTAAACGATGCTGCTGCAGCGGTGTTACCAACTCTCATGATTTTGCCATGAGTCTCATGCGAATTATTGTTTTCCGTAAAGTCCCAGCTCCTGCAAACCAGATCCCAAAGCACTCAACAACTCATTCATGCACAGGCTCCATTTCAGCTATCCCTGAAACTCAGTCTACTCTGGAACACAGCAGCTGTTTAACAGCTCACAGCATTGCTAAATGAGTGTCTGACTCAGTGGTTCTCAACCTATTTATCATTGTGGGCCGCACATGCAGCTCTCCATGTGTTATGTGGGCCGCATCCACTCTCTCTATGTACTACCTGTATGGCCCTGAGGAGGTCACATGGGTTGCAGCTGTGTGCTGATTAGGCCGCAAGCATCCCGTGGGTTGAGCACCACTGGTCTGACTGAAACGGCAAGAATTTACTATCTACACGTAGAAAGGAAAAGAAATGTAATATTAAGAGCTAATTTTTTACAACTAAGAAAAATCAGCTCTTGTCATTTACCTAGTCATACTGTCACTTAGGGATTTAAGAGAGAGATCATACCAAGGTCATCAGCCAATGCTTCCCATTGCATTAAGCCTAAATGCAGCACAGGCTTCCATCTGGTAAGCTAAATGATCTTCTCCACTCGAGTGGATGGTTATATCAGAGAACAGCTGTTATTATTATTAAATATTTGCACTGTGATAGCACCCCAAGGAGCCAATCAGGATAGGGTCGCCATAGAGCCAGGCGCTGTATAAACACATAGCAGAAGAAACTGGTACCTGTTCATAAAAACCAAATCATCATAATCCTTTCTGCCATTCAGCTGCTGTGCTGAATCCCACAGCGTGATTGTCCTCTCACACCACAGTGGTGTTACTCCTGACAGCCCTGGTGTTAGAGAGAAAGCATCAAGTTCACTCATTCCAAAGTGAAGCTAAAGAGAGCTATAGTGCTGTCTTGTATTAGACCTGATCCTGCTACGAGATCCACCAGTGATATCTGCGTGTATCCTAAGCAATCTTCTTGCTAGCGACATGACCATGCTGGACAGGAATTGATTAGGATAGTGGCTGTTGGGGTATCAAAAGCAGGTCTGCCCCAGAACATTTGTATTGCCTAGAACATGGTATGGTACAAACAGGCCCTATTTAGGATTACAGAGCACTAGCAAATCTTGATCTATGATATATGGATGCGTATTTGTCTTTAAAGGCCAGGGGATTCCAGAAGGAGGTGGGGATGGTCCTGTGTATCTCTGTGTTAAGTACTGCAGGAGTTATTTGTAATGAATGAAAATTGGGGTTCAGCGCCCTGTGCTTACATACATATGAACACCATGTGTCTCTGGCTCTGTGTGTGCACCTGTGCGCAAATTGCTTTTCTCCACATTTTAAAACCATCGTCTTTCAAGATGCAAAGATGGTTATTGAAAATAATCCATGAGGATTGAGCAGTAAATTATGCTCTGTCCAAAATGTGTGAAATAGATGCTAGATTTTAAGGCCAGGAGGGACTATTATAATATGACCTCCTGCATAACACAAGCCACAGAATTTCACCTGGTGATTCCTGCTTCAAGCCCATAACTTTGGTTGAACTGGAGCATATCTTTGAGAAAGGCATCCAATCTTGATTTAAAGACTCCAAGCGATGGAGAAAGTACCACTTCCCATGGGAAACTGTTCCTATGGTTGATAATACAGCGGTTGGATCTTTTGTTCACTTCATTCAAACACAAGCTGGGATCCTGAAGACACTAAGGAAGTGAAAAGAAGCAAATTTCAGTGATACCCTCTAGGAGAAGCTCCACTATCCCCTTTCCAAGACCAACATTATGCTTTCCTAGAACACAGAGAGAAAGAAAACTCCCAAACAACTCACCTTCTAAATGATAAATGTTCCAAGTAATTTTTATTTAGAATACAAGAGAGAGAGGTACAAATGTATTTACAGCTGTGTACATATACCATCAAATAATATATAATATCAAAGTTTTGTAAATAATGTTTTACATAAATATTTACAAAGGTAAAGTGACAATTGTTTTCTGGAAGTAAAACACAGTTTGCGAAAACTCTATACATCGTATACTTATAATTAATAATATTATAATAGTTTTTTTATATTTTATTTCACAAAACCCTTCTTATTGGGTTCATAACTGTGGCAGGACTCAAGGGGGCGCTCCGGACTGCATTCTGGGTGTGGTTTGGCCAAAGGAATTATTTCTCTCTGGTCTCCAGAGGGCAGTAGAGGTAAGAGTTTAAATAGACCCTAGAGATATGGATCTGCTGAAGGACCACCGGCCCTACTTTAGAGCTGGAGGAGGAACACCCATGTAGCGTGGGAGGTGGCCTTAGCAAGGTGAGCTGAGTGTGTGTGTGTGGGGGCACTTCTAACTACCCCAGCTTACACACAACCTGGAAAAATGCTTTTGGTGACACCAGGCGACTTGCTTGATTCTCCATTTCCTGAGCGCATGATGGCGCAAATTTTCATCAACAGCCTGTTGCTCAGTTGCCGCTTTGCACGTCCCCTGTCTGCATGGGCAGAAGCTCAGATCCGTGTGCAATTTCAGAGGTCTTACCATGTGCACAGCTTAGACATGGAAAAACTAGGGGTGTGGTTTTTGAACTAATACACTTGAGTCTGGAAACTTACAAAAGATCCTTCCCACTGGTGCTAGCTCTGGCACGGCAGATCAGCCGGGCCTGGGATGTGGTGGACCAGCTGAACTGGCATGGGGACCAGCTGGGGGTCTAGCATGGACTCCAAGCCTAACGGAAATGGTCACAAAAATGGGGCCTGGCCCCATGATTTTTGTCTGTACTTTGATCCCACCAGCACTAACATCAGAATAGGGTTTTGTAAATATCCCCAGTGCAGACACAGCTTTGGGGCCAAAATTACCACTGGTGTAAACAGGCACAGCGGCATTGACTTCAACAGAATGGTGCCGGCTCCCACCAATGGTGAATCTGGCCTTCCAGCTGTGCTAACTTCAATAGCGGGGAAAGCAATTTTTCATCTCTTCCTCCAACTGAATTAAACACAAAAGCCCTTGGAAAATGTTTCACAAATCAGCATTTTGGCTCTTCCCCAGCCCCCACTACTCCATATACCGGTGTCTTCACATTAAGGTTCATGTTATTTTTCATTCTCAGTGTGTTTACCCTCCCAAATGTCTTTATGCCACTCACTGCCTGATGCCAAACACCCGGGACAATGAAGCTTATCACACAGCCTCCGCTATGGTTGGAGCCCTGACACTCCCTGGCCCAGACTGATCAGCAAGGAGAAGATGCACTGAATGGATCACAGGGCTGGGCTCATGTCTTGCACTGGTAAGATAACACCCTAAGCCCCAAGGGAATGGCAATGCTTTAACAGAGGTGCCCCTTCGTCAGCAAACTGTTTAATTAAGAAATCGGCCCTGCCCCGTCCTCACTCCCTTCAGCCCCCCCACCCCTCCCTGAAGGGTTGATGCCAACAAATTCATCAGCATTATCAAATTCATCATGCCAGTCTGTGACAGCTGGAAATGCCTGCCTGGAACCCGGCATCTCGACAGCGGCTCACAGCACCATTGTCGGTATGTGATGCGCCAGGGAGGCAGGGTGGGGCCCGGGCAAGGCTGGGGAGTGAGACTGCAGGGAGGCATTGGGAGGTCGGTGCCTTGCGCTCTTCTGGTGGGCCCGGAGTCCAGCGAGCTGGGAGTAGGCACTTTGGCAGACCTGGCACTTGTAGGGGCGCTCCCCGGTGTGCAGGCGCACGTGGTTGCGGAGTGTAGAGGACTGGCTGAAGCGGCGGTTGCAGAAGCGGCAGACGAAGGGCTTGTCCAGGGTGTGGATGCGCATGTGGGAGCGCAGGTTGCTGCGGGAGTTGAAGCCGCGGTGGCAGATCACGCACCGCATGCGGCCGGCCGTGCTGGCGCCCGTCTCCACCGTGTGGAAGTCCTCTGTGTAATAAAGAGCAACACAAGGAGTCAGCCACGGCCCTCTGCTCCCCAGCCGGAACAGGATCTCAGGGCCTGAGCAATTCATTCCCTTCCTTGTGCCTGTAAGGTGACTTCATGGCACTAGGCATTCTCAAGGTTACGGCACCTTCAATAAAGACAGAGGCACATTGGTGCGTGGTGGCCAGTCAGGACAAGCTCAGTAGCAATGCCCCCGCAGCACATAATGAATCGATGATAAATAACCAGTGTTTCTATAAGCACTGTGCAACTCTGCTGCATCTGCCAGCTAAGGATCTCCAAGCACTTTGCAGGCATCGACCAATTCAACCTCCCAGCCCCCTGGGAGGGAGGTATCACTATTTCAGTTTTATAGACCAGGAAACTGGGCAGGGTGCTTCTCAGTGACTCACTCAAGGGTAGCGTGAGTTGGGGATAAGAGCCAGGTGCCCTATGCCCGAATCACTAGCCTTTCTTCATGGGGTGTGGGGTGTCTGCTGTTTTCTGTCCTTGACACCTGGGCCTTTCCAGAAGAGCTCTTCACCCAGTGCACAGTCAACCTGTGGAACTCCTTGCCTGAGGAGGTTGTGAAGGCTAGGGACAATCGGGCCCTGAGCTCTTCTGCAGCCCTGAGCCCAGGCACATACAGACTGTGTGAAAAGCAGTCACCTCTGCAGAGCCAAAGAGGCAGGGTGGGTGGGTGTGAGCGAGTCAAGGACAGTGGGGCAAACCCCACCTCTTCTGTTTAGGCCCCGGGAGCTATAATGCAGTGCAGGCAGGAGCACCCTTTTTAAGGTCACACTGAGGCAGCCACACGGAGCAGGCTGCATGGGGCTCACTCTCTCTCCTTTCCTTACTACAGTATTATGGTCTATGAACTGTTTCCCCTCCCCACCCCCTTTGCATTCTGCAGCCTATTGGACCTGGAGATCTAAAATCCCCTGTTGCTGTCTTGTTTGCTCCGGTCCCCTTCTCCGTCTATCCCAATGGGAAATGGCAGAACAAGTAGAGAAGGAATCCCAGAGGAGTTAAGAGTCCCCTGTTATGGGATCTTGGGAGAAGAGGGGTTTGTATGGGGTTAATGAAGTGGCCCCCATACAGCCCAGGGAAATCAGTGACTCGGCACTTAGCCTCTGCTAGTGCGGAGCACAGAGTCAGCACTTTCTCTGCCCCACTCACCATGCAGGAAGCCTCCTCCGCGTGGGAGTGATGAATGAAGGGCTCTCTCACTGCTGGATTTGGGCCACAGGCTATTCGGGATGATTGGCCATAGGGACCCTGCAGGCAAAGCTGTGACAGCCCTGGGCAAGTCAGCATGGGGAGGCAATGCTAAGACTCACTGATGTCTCCGGCAGAATTTTGGGGGAGCCCCTTGGCCTTGATCCTTATGAGCTAAGCAGCCTTCGTTCCATAGTGGGGCTCAGAGGGATCACAAGAAGAAAAGTACAGTGCCTACCCTGTCCGCTGGGCAGCTTTGGGGACCCCAGTGGGGTCAGCTCCACCAAAGCCCTCAGCAGTTTTCTATTGGGGCAGCTAAAAGGCAAACCTGGGGAGAACAGCAGAGTAGCAGAGACCCAGTGCGCTCAGACCCTCACCCTTACTGGCATTACAAAGGGCTCAGGCAACATCAAGTTATTACTGGTCGTTATCTGTTGAGCGCTGGAGTAAATCAGCGTAAGTCTCCCAGTGGAGCGAAGCCGATTCCCACCAACTGAGGAGCTGGTCCAGGCTGTGCAAACAGCTCAGGAGAAACGGGCCCAGGATTTTACAAGGCCAGACAGGACAGGCCCTGCAGCAGGTGACTCGAGCTGCAGGGGAGCAGTGGTTGGAACAGCTCAGAGCCGAACACTCTCCAGGCTTTATTCCCTGCCCCTCTTCATTGAGGTCTGTCAGCACTGGGTCATGGTCCACCAGTCAGTCCCTGCCGGGTGAGCAGTGAAAGAGCCTGATTGCCTGAGAGGATCCAGGTGCTAGTGAGACCCTTCCCCCCCTTCATTGTCCAGGGATAGCCAGGGGACAGCCAGCAGGGCTCGTGTGCATTGAGTACGGGCCGGGGGATGACATCGGATGTGCATTTGCGACAGTTACTGTCCTATCGAGCGCTACGTACCATGTTTGTTCTTCTTCTGCTCCTCCTCCAAGCCCGGCACGCCCGGGATCCCCAGGAAGGTGTTGTGGGAGTTCCCGTACCAGACCAGCAGCTCTTGGTCTGGTGGAATCATCTACAGGGAAAGAAAAAACAAACAGGATGGGGGTGTGAATAGATTTTTCTGCTTGTTGCCTCCAGGATAGCTGGAGCCAGAGTCTCGTAGGGCAAAATTCATCTCTGGTGTAACTCGGGGGTTACAGCAGAGATAATCTGGCAGCTGGAATCTGGAGTGATTCCAAGCGGGACGCTGGAACTGAGAGGTAAAAGACGGGAATGATGGCACATGATTAGAACTGCACATGGCATCCAGACACTCGCCATTTCCCTAGTGCTGGGCACACTAAAAGGCTTAGAGCTCACTAGGCAGATACACAGCTCATAGACTGGACTGTCCAGGACAGTGCTGCCGAGACTGGAAAATAGTCAGAGATTGATCATGACAAATAGACCTGACAGCTCCCTCTTGCTTCAGCGACAGGACAACGGTGGCATTATCTTAGAGGCCTCAACTGAGATCAGAGCCCCATTGCGCTAGGTGCTGTACTTACACAGAATAAGAGACAGTCTCTGCCCCAAACAGCTTACAGTCTATATAGACAAGAAAGACAAAGGGTGGAAGGGGAAACCGAGGCAGAGAGAGAGGAAGTGTTAATCCGATCCAGTGCTGCCCCTAAACATTTCGGCCCAAATTCTGTCCTGTGCTGAGATCTGCTCCTGTGGGAGAGGAGGGGGGGGGGATCTATCTGGGAGCCAGGTATGGCTCTGTGCTGTGCTGAGCCTAGGGGCTGCTCTATCTTACACCAGCTGAGATTTGGCAGAGCGCGACTCTTCTCTGCCCCCAGCAAGCCTCCTACTACCACCAAAGGAGCCAGTTGGTGGGGGGAGTTAGGGGACACACACCTCCTGGTGCTTTTTAAGCAAGGAGATGGCTCAGACAGGAAGTGCGATACAATAGCGAAGGGCTTGGGTTGCCAGGGCACAGTCAGAGTTAAAGGAAAGGCTTGTACACCTCCTGGTAAGGGGCAGTGGTTTGGTGGGAAGATGGGTCTAAATCAGTGGCTCCCAACCTGCGGCCCAATCAGCACGGAGCTGCGGCCCATGTGACATCTTCAGGGCCATACAGGTAGTATTGGATGCAGCCCACATAACACATATGCGATGCACAATGGTAAATAGATTGAGAACCACTGGTCTAAATTCTACTTAGATTCTAAGCTCTTCGGGGCAGGGACCGGCTTTTTGTGCTGTGTTTGTACAGCACCTAATACAGTGGGGTCCTGAGCCGTGCCACTACAGTAATAATAATAAATAACACCACAGCAAGGCCTTTGATTCCCGCAGCATTTCAGTGCAGCAGGCAGAGTATTCTGCAGCAGCCATAAGGACATTTAAGAAGCAAGGTTTGAAAGCATCTCTCTTGCATTATTTATTGTGGTGCTGAAATCCATTTATTTTCCTTTGCCCTTCACTTTTTCAATGTCTCAGGTTTGGGGGAGGACAGTGCATACCTACATTGTAGAGATCAGGGGATTGCTGGAGCTTTTAGCACCTGGGAAGTAGTTTGAAAATGTAGGGTGGGCAAACTAGCTACTGCTGAAATGTCCCATCAAGAAATAGTTAACCTGGCTGGCAGGTAGAGTGGTGTCATTAGGTTTCAGAATCAACACCCAACTGAGAAGAACAAGGCAATTCTCACTGGTCAGAGCTACTATTTCAGGCTATCAGACACTGCTACACTAAATCACACCTACTTCGTGTTTTGATGGTTTTCTATGCGAATCATGCGTTAGAGATTTAATTAAAATAATTATAATAATAAAAGCCCAGATTCTGGAGCACAATTTTGCAGCCATAGAATCACCGAATACACAGGGCCCTGTTCATAATGGCCCAGATTATGTGCCTAACTTTAAGCATATGAGGAATCATACTACAAACAATGGGAATTGACCTTAAGTTAGGCACTTGGTTAATGATGAATAGTGGCCTCTATAAGGGTTGAATAGTATGAACTTGGAAATAAATTGTAGGTCTCACTTACTGGCATGCATGCAATCATTTAACCATCTCATTGAAAACTAGTCCCTTTTAACAGAAGAGAATAAAGAGAAGAGAAGGGATGAACTTCAGTGTGTGTGCGCTGGATTGCGCGTATGCACCAGTGTGCGTGCATGTGGATGAGGGCAGAAGTGTGCGTGTGCACAGACAGGTGTGTGCACACATGCACCAAGGCAATCTGAATCACCCCCATGAATCTCACGGCTTTCACATTGAAGGTTGAAACTCACTGCCTCAACTTCACACACCCCCGCCCCCCACAGCTGCAGCTAGACACTGCCGAGGAAGAAGACGAAGAAGGAAGAGAAAGTGGGAAGAAAGAGCAGCAGGAGAAGAGGAAAACAAAAATCCAACAAGTAAATAAAAGCAATTAATTACAAAAATGCCCCCAATCAACCTGCCTGGGGGGAGGAGGAAGGACAAAGACGCCTTGGGTCATTTGTGGAGTTGGTTTAACTGTGTGGGCGATGTTCAGACACTACAGCAATGAAGTTGTCATGCAATCTATCTATGTTTTCATGACAACATCTGTGTGCTGGGGAAAAGAGACTGAAAGTGTGTCAAAGTGTGTACACCTGTGCAGAGAGTGCAAGGGGGGGGTGAGAGAGAAGAGAGACTGTGTGCGTGCATGCAGATGAGAAAGATGGAGTGTGTGTGTGTGTGTGTGTGTGTGTGTGTGTGTGTAACAAACTGGATTTTTCAGTATATCGGTTCTTTTTCTAGCATTGCATTCTATCTCTGCTGGATTCCCAAGAAACTGATGTCTTTTTTTAATGACATGTAATCATCTCTGAAAGCATTGCTCTCCATGCCACTATTGCAAAGATTAGATCCGTATTTACAGATCAGAAACTCGGTCTTCGGGGATTATGGGCCCAATCCTGCTGCCTTTATGAGATTAGCCCGGGGGTCTATTCACGAGAGTCAAATCTGCGGGATTGGGCTCTTCCTACCATCTCCAGAGAGTCGCTCTGTTCTGAAATTAACCACCCAGAGCCTCAGTCCTGGAATTCATTTTTCTTTTAAACCCACGTTCGGCTTTTGTGAAGTTTCAAGGTGGTGAATAAGGGTTGGAACCACTCACTGTTTTGAGACACTTTATTTGTGCTCCTGTAACTCAGCAATAGCTCTGATTTAAAGGGTTTATATATTACGTTTGGTGAGTGAGTGGCACCCTCATTGGGTATTTCAAAGGAGGAAAAACAGTCAAGATATCAAGGGTCATTCAGCTCCAATGCATGGAGAGAGATGTTTGCAATAAACAACCTACGTTTCCTAAATGAGCTTTGGTATGAGGGCAGAATGGATACAACGGCTGTAAAAGATACAGGTGGATCCACCCTCCTCTAGCGGGTTCATCAAAGGGATTCTAAGGATGTATCCAAGCAGATCAGAGTGGATGTGGTCCACTGGGTGAAAATCCACTTCTAATCCCCCCTCCCACAAATAGACACTTCAATAAATAGTCACCCCAATGTAGGCTGAGCCAGCATTCTTTGTGCCCACCCCCCCGCCCCAACTCCTAATGATTTCAAACAGAATAAACAGAGTAATAGCAGCCAACTTCAAAGCATGAGTACCCGCGGCCCTGTGCGTGTGCATTGTGTGACTGGATAGGGGACTCTGGGGCGAGGAAGGAATGCAGAATCGGGACCTAGACCGAGCTATTAAAATCTAATCTCATACACTTCCAGGCCACGTTTGATTTCCCTCACTCTCTCTTTCAGAACAAAATTCATCATTAACCCCATCTCCATCTGACACTGTTGAGTGAGCCTGTGTTATTTAATGCACTGGGTGCCGGAGCAGACGCAGGCACGGCTGCTGCTTAACATACCAGTAGATGTCTGGATACCGGCATGTACTACAGCGCGGTGGACTGTCAGGTTGAACTGTGACATTTATTTCCTTTGTCAATTGGAGTCACAAACGCTTACGTTTTATAACTTAGTTTTTTTTTGTGATCTAGAAGAACTGAAAAATAGTGTTCTGGTGTTTGTAGAATCACGGATTCAGACATATGAGCAGTACGAACTGCGTATTACTGTATGTCTGCATTAGGTATTATATAAGCACATATATATGTATCTATCGTCATTCATACACACATGTATACTAGCGATCATATAAATGCAATAGATCTATATTTTTAAGAATTATGTCAGTATAATACTATTATATCACATAGTATAAAAAACAAAGATAAAAAGCAGTTAAACTCCCTTTACAATGAACAACCTTTCCTGCAGCTCGTCCACAGGAATAAGGAGTTTAGGATCAGCTTTAAATAAAAATCTGAGCTGTTATTTTTCCATTAGGCAAAGAAACCCCACCTGTGAGGAACGTTACATAATATCAACACTTGGCACTCCTGTGTCCTGGATTTACACAGGTTAGCAGGGGATGGTTTCTAGCTTTGGGCAGTACCTTACGCTGCAGAAAGCTGGTTACAAATGCCCAAGTTGCCTGCCACAGAAAAGGAACAGTTTTCGCTCTTTCTGCACCAACCTATTTGACTTGACCATTTCGTTTATCTCCAGGATAAACTGTGGGTCCGAATGTGCTGTCCCTATGCTGGCAGAACTCCTATCTGAAGGCAGTGAGAGTTGACCTGCCTATGGGGTACAGAATTAGGACCCAATGATTTTTCTTTTAAATCTCACATCGGGGGTGATGTGCAAGGTGCTGCGGACCTTGGTCACCATCCAACAAAGCATGTGGCTCATCTTGAAGTTCATGCAGGGCCCTAAAAATGTCAAGGGGACTGTGCACATGCTTATAGCGAAGCACACGCACTTAAGCACTCTGCTGGTTGGGGACCAAGATGCTCAGCACCATGTAGGCAGCCCCTTGCACGTTCCCTTCTGCTAGTGTGTTCAGGGTGCAATTGTTCTATCCTGGGTCCCTGGCGCTGGCTCTGTTGGACACACGTGGCAAAGAGCAACACGGCGAGCGTGCGCTCATATTCCTCTCCTGGCTAAGAGAGTCTCCAGAGCCACATGAATCCAATCCTATTCCTGGGGCGTTTGTTATCCTAGACTCACTGCTGGAGTCGTGACAGAGCCAATCCCGTCGTGATGGGAGGTTGGATTCAATGAGGGACATTCCCACCCCTGCCCTCACCCAGGCAGCCAAACTGTAATACTGCCGAGACCCACATCGGGCTCTGCAGCCAACAGCCCTTTCATCCAAAATGCGGCCGCCTTGAATGCAGCCACTGACTGCCCCAAGGTATCATCCCAACAGGGTTTGAGGTGGGGCCTTCCCCTCTGTGTGGGATGCTCCCTATATGCCCCGGTTCCCGGAGACTTTCCATGGGAGGCTCAGCAGGGCCGCCCAGAGGATTCAGGGGGCCTGGGGCAAAGCAATTTCGGGGGCCCCTTCCATAAAAAATGTTGCAATACTATAGAATACTATATTCTCGTGGGGGCCCCTGTGGGGCCTGGGGCAAATTGCCCCACTTGCCCCCCCCTCTGGGCGGCCCTGAGGCTCAGCACCTCCCGGGCCCCGCTTAGTTTGTCTCTCTCTGCAGGGAGTTTGGGGTATTGGCTTACAGAGATTTTTTTTTAATATCGGGCGTGTGGAACATGTTGCCTTCAGCTCTGATATTGTTAGGTGCTCGGAGGCCTGTGGGTGCCTCTTGGAGATGGTTCTCTCCCATTAGCACTGGCTGCTCTATCGCTTGGGCAGTCTGGTTGTGTGCTGCTTGTGAGGAGCTGTCCCATTTCAGTCCTGACCTCTCATGGGGAAAAGTTTTGTGATGAAAGATGAATAGCCCTAGCTTCGCCATGCAGCTGGGAGCCAGTTCCCCAGCTGGAGAGATCTGCGGTCACAGAGCCACAGCCTGGGGGGGAGGGATAGCTCAGTGGTTTGAGAATTGGCCTGCTAAATCCAGGTGAGTTCAATCCTTGAGGGGGCCATTTAGGGATCTGGGGCAAAAATCTGTCTGGGGATTGGTCCTGCTCTGAGCAGGGGGTTGGACTAGATGACCTCCTGAGGTCCCTTCCAACCCTGATAGTCTATGAAACATGTATATTGTGGTAGTTCCTAGAAGCAGGATCAGGGTCCCTTGTACTGGGTGCTGCACTAACACTGATGAAAACATGATCCCTGCCTCAAAAAGCTTGTGAGTGAACTCCACTAACCAGAGACCTGGGCTTGGCCAGTCCCAGAATTTGCTGCTCTGGAAGCCTGATCCTGCACATCTTTATCCAGCCAAAATGCCAATTGAAGTCAATGGGCCTGATTCTCCTCTCCCTCACACTGGTTTTACACAGAGCTCACTGGAGTCACTCCTGATTTATGTCATTGTTACCAGGAGCAGCACCCAGTCTGTGGAATTCAATGAATCTTTTGGCTGAAACTTGCGGGATCAGGGATCTGGGTATTTAACTTGAATCCCCAAAAAACTTTAATTTTAACAATAACGTAACCTGTATGTTTTATGTTAAACCTACCTGGTTCTCATCTGTCCCAGGCATAGACCTTGAAGCGGGGTCCATTAGAGGCAATGGCAGAATCCTGCTCCAATTACAGGCAGTGGCAAAAGTCGCACTGACTTCAATGGGAGAAGGAGCAGACCCCTAAGGTTAACATCTCAGTCCTCCGCACAGTTCCACAGCAGGAAGAATGCCCAAGTCTTATTTCTTTTCTCTCTCCCCCCATTTCCCCCCCCCCCCCACACACACACAGAAAAAGACAAATCCTCATTTTTCCAGGCCCCCCTTGCAAGCCCAGGCACTGGCGATTGCACTGAGACGCTCGCCAAGCTCCGTTCTCGTGTGTGCGCATGTCATTCTCCAACACCGCCACATCGACCCCTGCTGCTCTCGAGAGGGTCTCAGTGCCAACATTTTGCCCTCCACAAGCCGCTAGTCTTTTCACTGCTGCCTGAATTACGCCCCTGACTACAAAGTCCTGATGAACAAGGGAGGATGCGTGATACGGGACATGCCAGTTCCCTGCTCCGCTTCCCCCCCCCACACACACACACTTCTTCCCAGCCTCACTTACCTCAATGGCCTTGTAGAATATACTGTTTCCTATCTGGATCACTTCCAAGTTCTGCTCCTGCTCGTTCCTGGCACACTTGATGTAGGTCATCCAGCTACGGTGGTCTTCTTGGCTGGCATCGATGAAGTAGCGGACAGTGCCATCTTCGTTGAAGACCTAGGGTGAGGAGCAAGGGGGTGATTCATTAATAGCCTTGTGGTTGAATGCACTGCCCAAGTCCTTTCCACCCTACACACCCAGGGATGGCCCAGGGTCTTGTGGGATGCTGTGAGAAGTCAGTGGCCTGTAACCCCTTCCCCCCACACACAGAGCCTCAGTAGGTCAGAGATGCTCATCCCTGGGGCTATGTGGCAGGTTTGTAGCAGCTGGAGCGTGTATTATTTGTCATGATGGGAGGTAGGGGTTAGAAGGGTTTAATCAGCTAAAGGGTGGGGGCAACACATAGGAGAGGATGTTCGGAGAGTGTAGCTCATCTTTCCCGGTGGAGAGGACATGGGAGGGCTGTAGGAAGGGTAAGCCATGGGCATTTACAGGAAGGGCCTGGCACAGGCAGTGGAGCAGCAGGGCTGGCAGGTGCCGATGGCTGTTCCTTTAATAAAGAGTCTGATCTGACATGGCAAATCGCATGTTCCTCTTGGGTGCTGTTCAGTGCAGGGGCCAGGAATCAGTCAATAGGCAGGGGAGAGCATTGGCAAGGGGCCTGGCGTTGGGTGCGGCTGGCTGCTGTCACTTCCCTGGACTGACAGAGCTAGCCTGCCCTGGTACTGCCCTGGCCTGCGGTTCCATAGTCCACAGGCTCTCGCCCGGCCCAGAACATCACCTGCCATCTCGGCCCCACTTTGAGATGTGTGGTTCCTTCCCCCTGCTCTAGGGACCCCTCTCAGCCAGGGCTTGAGGAGCACAATCAGGGGTCTCTTGTCTCATTTGGATTTCTTTGATAAATGACCCTAAGTCCGAGGGGAAACCAAACCTAGCAAAGGGGGAGGCCCATCCTGAATCACTGAGGCCAGCGGGAGCTTTGCCTTCCATGTCAATGGACCCAAGACCAGGGCCGACATTAAGAGGATCTAAGCTAAGGCACTGGCTTGCAGCGTATGGCTATCTGGGGGAAGATCTGTAAGTGAAGATCTGAAAAAAGGGACAGACCTGTTTAAAAGAAGCAAGTCCCCAGGCAACAAATAGTTAAAATGCACCAAATCACAGCCTGGGATGTTGTCTGCTTGGATAAAGGGACCCGATTCTGATCCCGCTCACACTGGTTTTACACCAGTGTAATCCCGCTGACCTCGATGGAGTCACTCCTGATTTACACCAGGCTCATTTGCACCAGGCCCCCATGTCTGTTCAAAGGAATGATTCCAGATTTCTGCTGCAGCAGCAGCTTCTGGGCTCGGTCCCGCCGCCGCTAGTAGCCCAGAGAGCCGCAAGGCCTGAAGTTTGCAGAACCAGCCCCTTAGGATGGGAGGATGGGGGGGGAGGCATTGCCAGGGGACAACATTATATGTCAGCTTCTTTTCTATTGTTCTTGGGTCCTGCAACACCCCCGGCTGCCCCACGCTCCTAGGAGACCCGAGGGTGCAACGAAGGCAGCAAACCTGCATGAGCAACACACAGATCGAAAGGACTTAGTTCCTGGTTACACTGGAGATGGGCAACCTCCCTAGTGAGCCCCACTGATTATCTGGGAACAGGGACATGATCCTTGCCCCCCATAGCAAGTACCGCTGTCTAGTGGGGCCTTGGCCTTCCCTTTCTCTGCACGGCACAAAAAGAGGCCAGCAGAGGAGGTTTGGTGCCGGGCCAGGAGGAGAATTTGGAGCCTCACCCAGCTCCCAAGGAAGCTGATGGAAAAAACTCCATCGACTTCACTGAGTCGGATCAGGCCCCGGCTATTGAATGAAAAGGCCTTGCCCTCTCCCCTTACCGTAATTCTCCTAGCTACAGCCCCAACCCCCTGCTGTTTTCCATCGGCTGACTTGTATCTACCGAAATGTGGCCCGGCCCAGCCTCAGCCCCGAGGTCCTTGCTGTTCTCACGGGGGTTAGTGAAGCTGTTTCTGTCGCGCTTTGCCCCAGAGTTTTGTTAAATTCGGCTTGATCTAAACCCCAGGGTCACCAAACGTCTGTCCCGAAAGGCTGGAAACCTCGCGTCCATTCCGGGCAGACCCCAGTTCCCTCCAGCGGGCCCGGAGCACACCCACAAACCCCTTTCCCCGGGCGAGGCGCTAATGACGCCGCGGATGAACCGCAGCAATAGGGAATCTGGTGCGTTTTACCGCAGGGCCAGCTACTGCTGGGAAGGTGGGTTCTGGTCTCTCTCCCTGGCTTGGGGAGCAAGAAGCAAAGGAAATCTTTCTCCACGCCGGGCCGGGGACTAACTCCGAGCAGGAGCGGGGAGGGAATTGATTTGTTTTATAAAAGATTCTTTTCTCCTACGGAAATCCTGCGAAATTAACACAACACACCCCCGTTGGGGATAAATCATGTATATTCATGGGCATGTCTAGTTCCTTTAATGGGACGATCCCAAAGCCCTTTAATTAGCCCCCACCGTATCATCGTCGTCCCCCGTTATGCCGTGGGAAACTGAGGCACGTGGAGGGGGAGGAATGACTTGGCACAGGTCGCAACGAGCAAGGGATAGGACCAAGGAGTCCTCATTCCCTGCCCCGTGTTCTGGACCGCAGAGCCGGTCGTTAATTGCTCTGTGAAGCGAGATCTGCGTGTTCCCGCAAATTGCGCGCATAGGCACAAGTTGCGCGGGCAGGACGGGGGCTAGTTGGTGACAGGGGCTCTCCCACGTGTGCACCGTGCACAGGAGGCGTCAGGCAGCCCATCCCTGAGCTCGTGCGCCCCCCCGCCCCTCTTTACCTCCCACATGAGATTGTTGTTCTTGCACAGATCCACGTGCTCCGGCGAGATGACCCGGCCGGTGAAAGGTCCCATCTCGGTGCCGGCTTTGATCCAGGTCTTGGAGAAGATGCCCAGCCCTTCCCCGGGGATGGAGCTCTGGGCGATGATCACTTCCGAGGGCAGGACCAGGCTGGATAACTTCTGCACCTCTGCGGGGGGGAAGAGAGGAGAGGGGGTTGGAGGAGGGGAAGAATCCGGGCTCGCCTTTGCCCCCCCCCCAGTTAGCGGCGCCCGGACACCAGGGACCGAACCCTAGCACCGCGTCCCTTCCCGGGGAGAAAAGGCACCAAACTTCAGCGAGGGACTCCGAAGTTGGGATGCGAGGTGGTCTCCCCTGGGCGGCGATGGGAGGCGGGGGGAGGGCATGCTGCCCCCGGGGGGAGGTTTGTGGGGCAGAGAAATTCGCCCCCCACCCCGCTCCTGGGCACCTACAAAGTGCTGCTTTGCAAATTCTAACCAAACTTCGCAGCCTCGCCCGGGCCCCCCAGCAAACCCGCGCTGAGAAATGCCCCATTCGCATCCTACAAGGTCTTACAAGCTTCCCCTCTAGCATTGAGAAGGTACCTGGGAAAAAAAAACCCAGCGATGAGAGCGCGCGGGGCTGAGAAAGGGGGTTAAATAGTGTCTATTTCAGCCCATCCAGCAATTTGTCACGCTGTTAAAGTGATCCGCATTCATTAAACTCAACTAGAAAGCAATTGCTAATTCTAAATTCATTAGCCCTTTAAGAATGCTGTAGCGAGCCATCGCGCCTGAATGGCGCGGGGACTTGTTTAAAAGGGCCCAGGAATTCCTCTGACAAAATGGGGCGATTAGCTGGTTGAAATAATGTGAATGAAAATGGAATTAGGCTTCATGGTAAATTAAGAGAGGAACAGAAATCCTAGAGGGGGAAAAGGGAGCCGGGGCGCCCCATAGATGCCAAAGCGAGAGAAAGTAGATTGTCCCCGGGTTGATGAATGAGGAATAAGAACTTGAGACATCTTAAAGAAAAGAAACGTCCCCCCCTTCCCCGCCCCGGCTCCCTTTTTAAGGTCTTGGTTTAAGTGGGAACTTTCTCAGGTCAAGCCCAAGTTAACTAAATGAATTAAACCCCTCTTCTTTCTCAGTCAACTGCTATTACACGCCTAATAAGACCTTAAATGCCAGGGGCTTAAAGCTTAAATGGGCTGAGGATAAACGCTGAGCAAAGTGGGAAAATGCTGGGAGGCATGAGTGGGAAAGTCAACACGGGGGGGGGGGAAAGAGCTTGGGAAAGAGAATTGAAGATGCAAAGTCCCTCGGAGGTGGGAGCCCCCGGGGCACACGGATCCACAGAGCAATGGCTGGCCTTTCCCTTTGCAAACCAAGAGTTGTATTCCCCCTCATCCCCGAGGAGGGGAGAGAGGCCGAAAAGCTGCCGGGGATGGGGCACTTGAGAAGCCGGCTGGGGGAGTGCCCCGCGCCCTGGCCAGCGGGACTTGGAGCGCTCTGGAGGGTGGCTCGACCCAGACTGGTTGTGTGGTGCCAGTCCCGAGCCAGCGCCTTCTTCCTTCCCTCCAGACCCAGCTGGCGGGGGCAGTTTTTAGGGCCTGGCCCGAGCCTCACCCCCCGCTTCCCTTCCGAAGCAGCGAGGAGACGGAGCTACTCACCCCCCGAGAAGGACTGAGCCAGCACCTCGGCCGTGAAGGCGGTTTTGGGGTTACTGTGGGTGTTCTTCTCCTCGAAGAGCTGCTCCCCCAGCACGTTCCTCCAGCGGCCGTAGAGGAAGCTGTGGAGGATGTCCGACGTGATCACCTCCGCCAGGGACAGCCCCTGCTGCTTCAGCCCCGTCTTGAGAACCAGCGCTTCCGCGGGGAGCACGGAGCCCATCATAGAAACCCGGCGGCGGGGAGCGAGAGGGATCGCTGGGCGCAGAGGGCGGACGGGGAAGCCAGCCGCGAAGCGCTGCTCAGCCTGGGGCGATGGGCTCCTTGCCTCTTGACAGATTCCTCTTGGCAAACTCTCCCAGCCGGCTATATATGAGCGGCAGTGACCCTCCTAATTGGTTATTAATGACCCCCCGACGTTGTAAGATAGACTTGTTCTACCAGACTGAGCCAAACCTTCAGAGACCCCCCCTCCTTCCCCCTGGGGGGGAGGGGGGAGACAGAGGGAGAGACAGACAGAGAGAGGCAGCCTCGCATATCCCACCAATAGCCCATCAGTGGAGAGAGAGAGAGAGAGCTTCTCTTCTGGACACCTGCTCTAGCAGCATCCTTAGACCTGCCCAGCCGGCCGGGGGGAGGGAAGGGGAAAAGGAAACGAACTAAATAATAATAAATAAGAATAATAATTAATAACACCCCCCCTTATTGCGGGCTGGCAGAGGGGCAGCGGCGGTGTTTTCACCCCATGAAAATGTTGGGTACTGCAGAAATAGGGACATTCAGCTAACGGGGGGTGGGGGGGAGGAGGGTGCATTGGGTTCCTGGCTTTCAAGTGAAGCCACCTGGATTCAGAGACGGGCGATTTTCGCCCTGGCGAGGAATAGCCGGGGGGAGAGCGGGCCAACGGGTTTCACTCCGGTTCGGTTTTGCACCAACACACCCCATCGCGCACTTCTCCCCCGCCGCCTCGGCCGATCATTGAGAGCCACCCCCCGTTCCTTGCCCGGGCCAGCACCCGCGGCCCCGCAGGCAGGACAGAGCCTCGCCGCGGAAAGTTATTCAGGGTGAAACCGTCCGGAGGGTTTTGAATTGTAAGTTGGAAAAATCAAATCTTCTCCCGCGCCTGGCCAGGTACAATCAGGGGCCCTTGGATCACTGGGGGCCGAGCGGAGAAGTCAGCGGGAGAAACGGATCTGATTGACCGGGAGCTGGTCTGGCTCTGCAGAACCGTGGGGGGGGGGGGGGAAGCTGTCCCCCCGAGAATGGCCGGAGCTCGAACGCCGGTAGAACAACCTGAGCTCGCCCACACGGCTGGGCGGATCTGGGTCCCCTGCACCGACCCCCGGCTCCTTCCCCCGGCGCGTTCAAACCGACTTCGCCCTCCAGTCGCAATTTCGCCCTAAGAAATCCGAAACTGGCCTTTTAAAACGACAGGGGGGGGGGGGGCGTGAACCCATCTTTTCTCAGCCAGGGTCTCCTCGGCTCGGGCTCGGATGCTTAGATCCAGGCTCGTGGTTTCAACATTACCGTGCAAAGACGATTTTAAACGGCTGGTTGGGAAGGCGGTGGTGGGGGATTAGATCATAACAGGGGATACGGGAAATGTTCCCCTTCCGATTCTCCTCTTTTCGGGGGAAAGGCTGCAAAGCCCCTGCAAAGCTTTTGTTGCTAAACGCCGCGTTTCTCTTTAGATCGAAGGCGCAGAGATTTTTGACTCGCAGTAGTTCGGATTCTGGGCTTTAAAACACCGACGCCTTCGAGAAACGAGCCTTTTGCGTTGGAAAACGACTAAATCCCCCCAAAGCTTCTATTACTCGAACTAGGGGAAAACCCCCCACCTCCAGCGATTTGTTTGCAGGCAGCCCCCCAAAGCCTTTTGAAGCGACGAGAAAATTCTTTGAATCTTATTAAGAACCGCAGAAGGGGCTTTGCGCTGTGGCTGGGTTTTAATTTTTAATTCGGAGCGCGAGAAGGCAAAAATAGTGTAAAACCTAAACGGCCGTTTATACGGCTCCTGATTGCGGGGCGATTAAATCTAAATCCCCCCCCCCCCAGCTGTTGCCTAAACTCTGGGGAAAGGGGGCAGGGATCCGCTCACCTATCGCTTTCCTCGGGTCAGGCCTTAGATATTACACTTTCTACGCTTCCATTTCCACGTTGGAGGGGAACGCCAAGGAGAACCGAAAGTGACTTTTCTTTCAGAGGGGTTTTCACAGGTTGGGATAAAGCAACGAGAAACGGCCGGCAGAGATTCGGAGCGCTCGGGGCTCAGCAGTCTCCGGCGGTCCTTTCTAAGGAAAGTTTGCAAACAATTGTCAACCAAAGCGAGACATTGGCGGTGAATCCGAGAGAGCGGAGCCCAGGAGAGCCCGCGCAGCTCGCTTTGGAAATCGCTCCGTTGCTCTGCCCGTTCGTTCTGCGCTACGGTGTTTAACTTAATCTAATCTACTCCCGGCTAATCCCCCCCGCCCCCCAGCAGAAGACAACAGAAAAAGTCATTTGGCTGGGGGGGGGGGGAAGCTCGCCCTGGCTTTAGGACTTTCCAGAGCCCCCGTTAGGGAACGTGTAGGGAGAAGCTGGGCCAGAAACGTGCTGAACCGGGTCACTAATTATAAGACAACGAGGTAGAGCAGGAGCAGCACTTCCCCCCTGGGTTTCTCCTGCCCGAACCGGGGGTAACAAGCCTGCAGTCCCCCGCCACCCTCGCCGGGCTCCTGGGATGGCAGATTGCAGAGACATCAGATCGTTTTTCGAGACAGAACCGCGGGGATCCTTGACCAGAAACTGACGCGCCCTGGTTTGTGCCTGTCCGGCTCCTGCAGTCCTCACTCAGGCACAAGTCCCATTTGAAGGCAAAGGCAGCGGGGTGGGCAGCTCTTCTTCTGCCGCCCAGGCTGTAAATTCTGTGGGGCAGGGAGCTGTCCTCAGAGGTGGCCATAAAGCATCTAACCCGGTTAGCAAGGGGGGGAGGGGGAGTGATTGTATCAAATAAGAACCAGGCCCATGTTGTTGGACCCAATGTACCTAAGGTGGGAAGGAGAAAGGATGAGTTTAGAGCGCCGAACCAGAGACTGAGCCGTGCCCATTGCAATCTATGGCCAGGCTGCCAGTTTACAGCAGTGGGTGCTGGATTGGGCCCATAAAGGTAGCCCGGAGGTTGCACATGTTGCATCCAATGCAGCAAAACCCACACCAGCTTCAAATTCACCTTGAAATAAACCCTGGGAAAATCCCTTGCAATGAAATGGCCCAGGGAGCTGCCAACAATAAAGGTGGGACATGAGAAAAAGCCCTGTGGCTTTTCCCTGCCGCACCTGACTCTCTCAGCTTGGCCCAGCTTCTCCTGTTGCATTTCTCAGGAAAAGGGGGTGAAATTAAAAATCCCAATGCCCTGAGAACCACCCACCCCCAAGCACCTTCTTCCCCACCAGTCACATTACAGCCATGCAGTGGTCACCTGCATTTTGGCCAGTGCACCAAGATTGGGAACAGTAATTTCTTTAGACCTGCTGGGCCTCAGGCCTCCAGTCTTGGAAATGGAGGTGCTAACCCTGTATCCAATCGTTGTTCACAGGGAGATGGGGGCAGAAGCAGATTGTCTGGATCTGGATGGGGAGGAAACCCCTGGGACCAGCCCAAACGTCTGGATTCTTGTAGGCCAGGGAGCCCTTCAGCTGTTGGATCCAAATGACAATGATTTGCACCCGTGTCAATGAGGACACAAGCAGTGGGCAATGAAGAATCAGGCCCCAGGGAGCTCGGAGCCCACAGGGCCCAGTTGTGCAAACCCGTTCTCAGGGAAGCAGTCCCATAGACTGTAGTAAAGACTACCCAGGTGAGTGGTCACAGTTTGGGGCCCTCAGAACAACAGGGCTTGAACAAGCAGAGATGAGGGCTGCAGAGCCCTGAGAGGACAGGACACCGACTATAGTTTCAGACAGTATCTGAAGGGAGAAAAAAGTCCCCTCCCACCCCAAGGTGGGGGCTCCGCAGTCAGTAATTCTGGGTTTGAGGGAAACACCACAAGCTGGGGGCTAGATTCTTCCCCCAGGCCCTATGGTCTGTATTTGCTATTCTGCACTTAGTCCATTTGCAGAACATCAGTGAGAGGTGGCCACGGTTAGAGAGCGCGAATCACCAGGATCAGGATCTGTCATGCAGATGGAGAAAAGAAACTTGCCCCATCTTGGTGGCTTAAAGCTATTGCAACCCAAGAGATACATTAACTGCCACACACTAGAACCCTCATGAATGCTAAGAAATCTATCCCACATCACCCTATTGTCAGGCAGCCCCCCCCCATTTCAGGATTCTGTTCACAATGGTCCTTATCCAAGGCACACTGGAGTTAATGGAAAGACCCCCACTGCTTTCAGTGGACTTTAGATCCGGCCCCCAAACCCACACATGGACTTTTCCAGATTTCTCTCTGTCCCCTCCCATCCCCACTCCTGCTACACCAATTCCACTGGTGTTGCAAGAGCCTTCTCCTCTGCAACCCACTCTGATTGGAACAGCCTCTCTCCATCCCATGCTCTCTGTTTCATTTCCAAACTCAGATGCAAACCATTTCCCCCCTTGCCCAAGCCTTTGATTCTCTCTGACTATTATCTGTGATGTAATCCTGCAATTGTATTATTTACATCAACCCCGTAAAGAATTTTGGTGAATGTGTTTTGTAAGAAGGCTGTGACAACAAAAGGAAATTGCCCCGTCATGCTAATAAATTCAGGAATAGTTCCACGGGGTATACAGAAGCACAGATCTTTAGATACCTTACTTATATGATTTCATTGCAAGTAGATTATACTTTCCTAAAAAAAAAGTTAAAACAAAAACGTAGCTGTACAAAAAATTCTGTCCAGCAGCGCATCCGAATTTCTGGGCTGTGGATACAGGAGCACTGAGCCTATTTGAGCCTAGCTGCATCATGTCACACACACATCAGGGGTAGGGCTTTAAAAATGCCTTTATTGCCTTCCCACCAGTGCAAAGAAGTGGGTCCCTTTTACCGATTCTTTTCCGGAGCTGTACATGGCCCAAATCATTCGATGACAAAATATGCCTCTTAAAAACATCAGGCTACACAGCCTTTCAGGTTATTGTTAAAATCCAACCCTGCTCTGTTGACTCAGCCTGCGAGATAGCTGGACACCGCATGCCCCGCATGGGGGTGGAAAAACAGCACTAATAACTCCAATCCAAAGCAATCAGACACACACACACACAAATACAAGTTTGCAGTGTACAAGCGGCCAGGTCCACGTTTAAATACACTCTCCCTCCTTGCACAGAAGGGGTGAAAAAAAAAATCTACCTTTTGTGAGTGGTTAAAATTAGCCCCAGCTGTGTTCCAAACAGCCTTCCCTGTTCGAGGGTTTGTGTTGCGGTTTGTTTTCCCTCCCCTAAATATTGTGACTCTCCTCTTCCTTTTAACATTTAAGAGGAAACAAGTTTAATATTCATGGCTGTTAATAGAGGAGGCCCATTATGATTGGCCCATTGTTCTGGGCAATACACAATGCTGCTTGTATTTTCATGTGTATATTCCCAAAGTTCCTTCTGAGCGTTTAGTGAGGACTTTAATATTCATGGGTGTTAATAGAGAGGCCCCCAGTATATTGGGACATTGTTGGGAGGTGTACATATTGGTCTGACTCTGAATAGCCAGAGTTCCCTTTTCTTTTGCTCTGTTTTGCAGGGTTGATGGGCCAGGAGCAAATGGGCACTTTTTTCCCTCTCCCCCTTACAGAGAGAACATCTTTATTCCAGCCCCAGACTTTCTGGTTTCCCATTCAGAACCCTCCGAAATAATGTCAGGCAGAAGAAAAGTGGAGCAAATCAATCTTTCATGGTCTTTTTGAGACCAATTTGACATCCATGGACTCTTCTTTTCTTTCACAGCCTACAAGGGGATGGTCAGGAGCTGGACAAGGTTGGGGTCTGATGAGGGGAGACATGGAATCAAATGCAGCAAAGAAAGAAAAGAAAAGCAGAACAAGAAAAGATTGCGGGGAGAGGGTGATGGGGGAAAAATGAGGGTGAATGACAGTGCAAGAAAGGCGATTAGTGCCCAACAGCTGCTTTTTGGGGGGTGGGGAGAGGAGGGAGATTTCGCCCCTCTTTCAGCCCTTTGCATGAATAGGCTCCGAACAGAGCGGAGATTGATTTATAGTTATTGCAGTTGAACATTTATTGCTCTTAAAGAGTGGAGGGGAGAAAAGGGAGAAAAGGGGCATGAAAAGCTCCTTTCTGTAGTAAAGAGGGATCAAATGAAGACTGCTGAGATAATATACAGTGGCCAATGGGAATTTGATTTGCTTTAAAATTTAACTCTTTTGGGGCTGCAGCTGATGGACACATTTTGAAACATAACACTGGGAAACACTTTGATTTTTGTCTCCAGACAAAGCGCTGGGTTTGCCCCGTTTACTCCTCAATAGCTCTCGAATATCTCGTTAGTTGGGCATTGCCTACAATTACCGATTTATGAATGAGGGAGAGGGAAGCTGTTCCCTCTCCCCCCGTCTTTTGTTTTTTGTGTGTAGGGGAAAAAACCAACAACCCACAATCCAAATGATATTGGATTAACTTTTCCATCCACTCCTCCCTTCCCAGAAACGGGCTAAAGGGAATATTCGTTTAACATTGACACGCTCTAACATTTCCAGACTCTCTGGATTTTTGTAAAAAACCCGAATGCCATCTCGGAGTTCATGTCTCCCCCCTGGTATATGGTGATTAAAAGAGAAGGCGCTTTTCAATATCCTTTCCCTTTGGAAGGCATTTTTTAAAGGTGCAGATTCAAATGCTACCTAAAGCTTTCTGGAGGGACGTGTCAGAATAAGGAAGTAATTTGAGAAGGGGGGAAAAAACCCTTTAGGGGTTGAATTTGTGTTAGTACCGAGCGGATTTCTAATTTCTTTTACTAACACCGGCAAATCGATCCCCCCGTGTCGTCTCTCTGCGCCCTCGGACAGAATGGAGCCCATTGTTAAATAGAGAGAAATACATTTTTACTAGTGATTGAAAGCTCCTTTCTCTTTTGAACTTTAGAAGAAAGTCTCTCGCATGGAAAGAAGATTCCTCCCCCCCCCCTTCCTCTCCCTTAAACATCTGTTTGGAGAAATCCAGGCTCTAGGGCAGAGCTGATCCCTAAACCCCTTCCAAAGTCATTAAAAAGATATTAGTGCAACTGTGAAAAGTCCAGCACTGTTATTGATCAGGAGGGGAAAATAATTAAAAAAGATTTGGGATTTGCCAGAACTAATAATGTTGGGGGGGGGGGGGGGAAGGCTCCTGATAACCAAATGCTCGGTGTGCATTTAGTTCAAATGAAGTCTTTATGGGGCAGATCATTAACGCAGCTTTCCTCAGGAAACCTCCCCCTTTCTTCCAAATTCAGGTTTCTTTGGGGGCTGGGTGCGCTGAGGCGAGCGCACCGGATAGGGCGCGGTCTCTCCAGGCCCCCCCGCACCTGGCTCCGAGTGGGGTCCGTGTATTTTGGTTTTAGTTCACTTGTGCAAAAGGCAAAATAAAAGCCGATCTACTTGAAAATCGGTTTAATTCAGATCCGCTTTCAGCTGCCTTTGATCCCCCCCTCCCGCCCTTTAAAATCAAATCTTAAAAGAGGGTGGGGGGAATGGTCCCTGTTGCAAAAAGTCGAACGGGCCCAAGTGTTACAGTTTCCCTCCTGCCCTGGAAAGTCCCTACATGTGTCATTTATTAAGCATTCATGGGGCTTTTCTTTCGCGCTCGCTTGCAAGCTCACAAAGAGGCAAGCTGCTGTTTTGGGGGCTTTTCTGATGGAAAAAGGGCTCGGAGACCCCTAGAACAAAAGAAATCCTGCCAATGTTTTCAATAGCTTTAACTCAATGAGGAGTACATGCTGCAAAGCAAGGAAAGAAAAAAAAAGGGGGGGGGGAGAAGAAACGGTGAATGCCCAGTGTTGTGGCTGAAAGGCAGGGGCTGAATTTAATGGGGAGATAGGGGTTTATTTGTTGGGATCAAATTTAATTAGCTTAGTACAACCCTTGAAAGACAAAGCGGCCTCAATAGGTATCCAATCCGAAGCTCATTTGGGAAGCGGCGCTCCTGGAAAAGTCAAAAGAGAAAAGGAGAAAGGGAAGCAAAGCGCCCAGAAAAGAGCGAGTCTTCGGGGGCGAGGCAGGTGACTGGCACGCGCAAAACAAGGGCCCCTTTTGGGCACAAGGCAGGATTCAAAAGGGGGCGAGGAAAATAGGCTCTCCTCAGGTTTTACCTACTTCACATCTCGGAGGGGCCGAGGCTGAAAGGGCTGAATGGGGAGGAAGGGGGGGGGCGGCTCTAAAGCAAACACAAGCGCTGGAGAGGCAGTTTTGTGGCTTTGGAGACAGCAGGCGGGTTGGTTATGGGAATGCGCCCAAATGTTACCTGCTCGAACAGCGCGGCCACAATAGCGGCGAGAAAGGGACGGGACAGGGGGACCCCCCCCCACGCACACCCCATTAGCTAGCCGGGCTCAGAAGCCCGGTGGGCGAGGAAAGCCCCGGGAGGGTGGGTGAAAACCGCGCGTCCCGGGCAGATGAGCCGGCTGCGCCGGGGAGTCGGTGGCGGCGATGCCCGGGTGCGCGCTAGCCACGGGCTGAGAGCCGGGGCGCTGGGCGAGCTGCTCGCCCGACCGAAGGATAATAGGACCCCCTCACCCCCCACTCCACTAGCCCGGGGAGTGGCAGGGAAAGGGCTGCAAACTGCCACGAGAAGCACGCCCAGAGTTCGCTGGGAGGAGGCAGATGGAGACAGGTATAAAATGCGCGGGCAGCCCTGTTATCTGGAGTGGTACTTTCAAAGGGGCCTACGGGAATTAGGTGCCCAAATCCCATCGAAAGTCAATGGAAGTGCAGCACCTAACTTCCTTAGGCTCCTTTGACAAGCACCTGTACCTCACTCTTCGCCCCCCCCCCCAAAGCTAGAGGTGTGATCTCTTACTGAAAGGGGGGAGAAAACCAGCAGGTGTCCAGTTTCCATTGCCAGCGGTTGGAGCATGGAAGAGAGACTGTATTGGTAACAGAGCATGAAATCATAACATGTTACCAGACAGACATTTGCTATCCAGGATCCATGTACCAGTTAATGGCTCACAGGGAAAGAAATAGCTGACTGTACTTGATGAAAATAAAGGGATCCCTGAGCCAGGATGCGAGGAAGCTAGCCATATTTGAACACCACGGCACATTAGTGGGGACCCTCATCCCCTTTGAGTTTACAAATGCACCAGCCGCTTTCCAACACCATATGGACAAAGGTTCGAAGGGGTCTCCAGGCTGATCTGCTTCCCATTTTTAGATGACACGCTGGTGTGTGTGGCAAAGGCTTGACTGGAAGATGGTAGGAAAGTGCTTAAGAGATGGTAAGGCTGTGGGGTAAAATTCAGCCCTGGTAAGCATGAAAATCCACTAGCCAGTAAGATCACTAGTATGTGAAAGGACAGCAAGCTGGACCCTTTAAGATATTGCCACCCCCCAACGTTTGAAGCAAAACAGATTAGAGGGAGGCTAGATGTACAAAGTGAATGGATTTCCTGGGATAGTACCGAGAGTTCATTAGGGAACGCTCTCATGTTGCTAAACCCCTTCCATGAACTTTTAAGGGATCTTATGGAGGAGGAGGAGGAGAGGCAGAAGAGAAGGAAAAAGGACCTCTCCTACTAAACTCCTCAAAGGCTCCAGCAGGGGCTGGAAAGGCTAATGGGTGGTTTCTCCTCTCCTTTGCCCACCCCACCCCCAGGAGAGCCTCTCCCCACTCCTTTGCCAAAGGGCTAGGGGCGATATTTCATCAGCGGCAGGTGGAGAACTCACTATGGGTCACAAATACTGATGAGAACTACCACCTGCCTCCAAGGAAGTTAAAATCCCAGCCTGTTCCCAAGCTAGTTATTGCTCAACACAGGGACCCTCCTCCACCCTTCAGCACCAAGTGCGGTGGCCGCCTCCTGGCGAAGCTAACCACCCCAGGGATCAAAGGGTGACGGGGCCATCAGCTGCAGGGCCAAGGGAAGCCAATGTCATTGCAGGTGGTGTTGGACACCCAAGGCTGTTCAGGGGATATGGCCACAGACCTGGTGACTGCAATACAAGCCCAGCAAGTGGGGAATAATGTGTGCTGAATCCTGGCTTTAGCCAGAGGCACAGGCCAGGTGCCCCTCACGTCACCCCGACCTCTCGTTAGCCAAAAGGGGCTGCAAAAGAGCACAGCATGGGGGTCCCACCTGGGAGGGCAGTAACAGAGCTGAAGAGCAGAAATCAATGGCTCCAGAGGGCACAGAGATGGCAGGAAACTCCTGATAGGAACATAGGGCAATGAAGAACTCCTGTATAGATGGGCAGGATCTGTACTGCCCCCCCCAGCAACACCCCCCAAAAAATTGGGCTCCCTGAACCATATAAATCATTGGTTTAACCAACACACCGTGGGAGTATGGCTCACTTTGGGACTTGAGTCAGGATTTTGTTTGCCGCAAGTGAGTTTTTGGCTGCAAATGAAGAAAGAAATAGACGACAGATTATAGTCAGCAACAGCCATCCAAGAGATAAACAGAAGAGACCTAGGGTGAAAGTCTGGCCTCCTTGAAGTCAATAGGGCCAGGATTTTACCCCTCTTGCAGCTTCTCTGTCCTGATTATTAATGCCCAGCCCCTACCTTCCCCAACCTCCTGGATTAATGGAAAGCAATAAGGCTTGTCACTTACATATGCTCAGCATTAGTATCCCTCCTTCCTGCACCCCTGCCCACCGGTCCCCTTTCCCCACTCTCTGTGTACACCATGCACCAGCCACATACACCCAAATCTACTGTATGCTCCTCTGCTGCTAACTCAGCCTACTGTTTACCACCCACCGATACCCCTAGGGTGACTAGACAGCAAGTGTGAAAAATCGGGATGGGGGGTAATAGGAGCCTATATAAGACAAAGCCCCAAATATCGATACTGTCCCTATAAAATCGGGACATCTGGTCACCCTACGTACACCCTTTCGCTACCCCTCCATTTACAGTACAGCCTCCTTCTCCCTTTTAAGCTCGTCCCGGAACTGCCCAGGCAATGACTAAAATGGGGGCCTCATTGCGCTAGGAGCTGCCCCAAAGGGCCGACACCCCCACCCTAGTGCACGCGCTGTGCGCGCCCAGCTCCTTGTTCACCACTCGCCTACAGACGAGCCTCGAGAGGCAGCGTGGTCGTGGCCAGGGCACTGAACTGGGACTCGGGAGACCTGCGTCCTGTTCCCAACTGTGACCCTCTGGCTTTTTCTCCTCCATCCCTTTGCCTGGTTTATCGATCTAGAGTGCAAGCTCTTTGGGGCCTGGACGGTCTCTTATATGCATGTACCGCACCTAGCACAATAGGGCCCTGGGCTTGATCAGGGCCTCTAGATGGGCCCGTAATACAAATAATAATAAGCACAGCACCCACTTCCAGCCATCCTGTCATATGCCAGCTTCTTACACTCTCTCTGCTGTACTCCTAGCTCTCCGGCCTCCTTCGGGGCACGCCCGGTTCGACACGACTCCACTGGCGTTCATCGCTGCCAGCGTCTAGGAATAAACAAGAGGGCTGCTCCTTGTGCCACCCTCCCACTCCCAAACCTGCTGCCTCTCCCCCTCTTTGTCTGCCACGTGGCCCAGCCCGAGGGAGGCCTGCAAGCTCTCTCTTGCACTCCCAAGGACCTTTTGCGACCTCAAAAGAAATAAGACTGAAAAAAAAAAAAGGGCTAAAGTGTCGCCTTTTGGAACCAATTCAAGTAAAATTAAAAAAAAAAAATCCAAACCAACATTTTGCTTTTGTGTGACCGTTCTTGTCTCGGAAGTTTAGAAAGACGACACAAAAGGGGCTTTGAGATGGCACCTGCGTAGCGCCAGCCTCCCCATCCTCTGATATAGGAACAGCTTAGATATTTAAAGCAGTTGTTTTGTTTTTGAAGTCTTGACCCTCTTGTCTATAAACACACGTGGGCACCTCCATATCCAACCAGCCTGATTGTACCATTACCGAAGGGAGCCGCAGGCATTATTTGCCTCCAGTTCTCTCTGCAGGGGTCCACGTAGCCAAAGAGATGCTGGAGCTCCCGCTCACTCTTTCTAAGTAGTGTTTCCAGGATTATGTTGGCAAAGGGGCAGGGTGCACACAAAGGCAAAAGGAGGAGGGTAAAAAAGCCTCAGTCTATTTCCTGCCCACCCTTTGCAAAGCTCCGTCAGTTTTGAAATGAAATGTGATTGGGTTAGCTTGGAAAGGTAACTTCTTTGCTGCCCAGCGGTTGTTTTTCTGGGGCCGGCAGCTCGGATGACTCTCTCTGCACAGCAGCCGTAATGACCAATTGCAAGGAGCAGCGAGCCGAGATTGTGCACGCTGCCTGGAATGACTAAGGCAGTGAGCTGTCTTTGCGGCCCACACTCTGGGCTGTTTCAAGGCAGGTGGATTTGAGGGAGCAGATGAGACACATTTAATATGTGGTCCTAAGAACACATTCCTGCAGAGCTTGCTGGGGAGTGACTACCATAAAAAGACCTTTTCAAGCCCCCCTACATTGGCCCGGAAAAGGGCTAGACCAGGGCCTATGAAACCGAAAGCAGGGCCGGAAAGAAGCAGAGGGTTCGGAATAGGGAGTGACTCATCGGGGTTTAGACATCGAAAACATTCAGCGACATGAACAAGACAGCTTGACTGGCACTTGAATGATCCCGGGCAGCTACATCAGTGAGCTAATGAGAGCCCCAGGCCAGCATGCTGGGGTTCCGTCTTAAACCCCACTTAATCGCTCTGGTCTTCATGTGCTTTTATCCCATGGGAGATTCTGCAGGGCCCAGTGATTAGAGACCAAACAGGAACAGGACAGATCAAAGGGTGCAGATCGCAAAGGGGAAATTTGGACACATGGTGGCCAATCTGTTGCCATCCTCCAGAATCTTCTGCGGAAAACAGGCCCCACGCAGTGGGCTACATTCAGAGCAATGGGTGCCCGCACCAGTGGAACTCTCTGGGCCAGGGTCATACAGTTACACACCACATGTGAGCAGGTTCGAAAGCTGGTGTAAATGGGAACATGGTGTAACTTGCACGAGTTCAGCAGTCAGCAGACATGCAAAAGGTGTCCAAACCCTCTGCCCAAAGGATCCTGTCGTGGGTTTGCAGATGTAGCAGCCGGTTATACCAATTATACACAGGTCACCTGTACCCAAGGAGCGTGCTCCTGCATCCACAAGCTAGGCAGCTGTACAATAGTTTAGGACAGGAAGTGACCAATTCTTCTCCCAGCTAAACCCATAGGGGAGGCCAGACTTGGACCAGTGATGCCAGTGCAAATTCACGGAAGACAGTGAGGTTGTATTTCAAGCAAGTGTAGATCAGAGGCAGATGAGCAGAGTTTGTTCCCTAGAGGAAGTAGGAGAGAGAAAAAGTGTGTGTGTTGGGGGATGGGGGGGAAGATCTGCTTCATCTTACACTCTCCTGTTACCTGCCTTCTTGCAACTTCCCTCACCTGCCCTACAACCCCTTTGCACATCCAGCTGAACGCCAGAGTGGTGCAAATTACCCTGATTTTGCCTTTTGCAACCGACACGTAACTACGTCTAGAGCCAAATCCAGCCTCCCGGGATTACAGCGAGAGATCTAGAAAGGCCAGGAAATCCTGCCCCGCCCCATCCCCTGGGTGCAGGCAGCCACGTGGTAATAAAACCAAGTGGGACAATCCTGCTCTCATATCAGTGTAAATCCAGAGTGACTCCAAAGACTGCAGTCGAATGACTCTGGATTTACATGGCAGAATCCAGCCCAGAACTAGATCTACACCTGCTTGAAATAACCATCAGCTCAAGCCTGGTTCGTGTTCGCATGGGGCAAGCACGGGTTCTGTACAGGGCGATGTGAGACTCAGTAAGTGGCGCTCTCCGATCTCAATCCGTGCTGGTCCTGGCGTGGGCTGGAGGGGCACTGTGGCTGCGGGGAGCAGCGTGGGTGGCTCTCAAGGGAGCACTCTTCTCTCCGAGTCGGTATGGACCCCCAAAGCCCCAGCAGGCTGTTAGAACGGATGTGGTGTAGGGAGCAGTGTGGGAGATTCACGGGTGGGGGGCGTTCCTTCTCTCTGGGCCAGTGCTGACCTCACGGCCCATGTGCGAACCAGGGGCACTGTGCTTCTGGAGCTGCTATCATTTTGGGGCCTTACAGAAAGCTGAGCTCCTGGCCACCTGTGGTCATTTATGGGGCAGTTCTCACTTGGGCAGGGGTGGAAAATCTGAACTCCTGGGGAAATCCTAACCTTGGCCTTCTGCTGCTGTAACACCCTCCTGGGAAAAGAATTCTTCACTTCCTGTCCTAAACGGCTATGCGGCTGTGGTGCTCCTTGGGGACAGGTGACCTAATGTGTAGATCAGGTGGGTATGTTTGCAAGCCTCCTTCGGGCTGAATAAGCATCCAAGAATTCTTGGGCATCAATAGCAAATGGGCCCGCAGCCTGGCCCCTAGGGGAGGAAGCAGAGGGAGGGCTTCCCATGCTGCGCACTCTGTGTAATGGGGAGCAACATTTCCCATCAGCTTTGATGCAGCGGCGATCACACAGCCTCACTTGTTACGAACAACTGAGCGGAACGCTGTCCTTCAATGGCTTTGCAATCAAACCGCTGGGTGTCCTGAGGCCTGGGAGGATAGAGGAGGGACCCGTTCTCCTGCCCCCCTCCCTCCCTCCTCAGGGTCACGGTACACTGAGCAAGATGAGTCTCAGGGCTTGGGTGCCTCTAAGACCAGGGATTGTCCGTTCTTGGTAAAAAGTTGTAGCCAATCACTGCAACTACACAGCACTACAGAGGAACAAACCCCTGCATGCAGCTGAGTTGTTGCACCCAACAGAGCTCTGTAAGGAGGAGACCAAAAAGACGGCAAGGGAGCGAGCGAGCGTGTATACGTACCAGACCATCAGTCATTACATATTATAGTTGTTACCTGAATAGCGCTGCAAAGAGAAGATCAACATTGAACAGATTTAAAGAGAAACACCGTGTCACACACTGCACAGAGCCACTCACCTCAGCCCTTCAGGACAAATCCAGGACAGGTGGCTGGGCTGGCCATCAAAAGTCACTCTGATCCAATGGCTCAGCCGGGCCCTGCGAGAGAGGAATTTGGTGGCCTGCGCACCACTCTCCAGGGACTACGGTTGTCAAGTCTTGCACTATTTGGAGTTTTTCTTAAAACGTCAGCTCCTGGAGTGGAGAAAAGCGTGAGAGTGGGGCCTGAGCAATTCTCTCCGAAACTAGGAGACAAAACGAGAACCTGACATCTGTCATTTAAAAAAAAAAATCTTGTGGGTTTTTAAGACAGTTTCATGGGGCTCTCGTGGTTTTTGGATGTCCTTACGACAGTCTCCCACATGTTGGCTTCATCTCCATCCTTCTCCCATGACCCTGTACACAGGGAGAACGTGATCTAATGCAACGAGTCCCTGGGAACGCCGCCCTGTCTAAAGAGTCTTTACCCACACAGGGCTGGGAAGCAAACACCTGGGGGTCACGTTGGAGCAAACCACCTCGGAGGGAGGAAAAAACATACAGAGGGTTGTGGTGATTGCTCCATCACTAGCAGTTTTCCTAAGAGAGGCGCTGTGGTTCAACGAGGGGTTAATTCAAGGAAGGCCTATGGCCGGCCATGTGGCTCAGACTAGATGATCACAGTGGTCCCTTCTGGCTGTAGGAGCTACGATTCGATGAACAGCAGTGGACTCAGGCCAAACGGTAGAGAGCCAGTCAGTCCATTCTGCTGCCAGGGGAGCCAGATACATCCCTGGGGTAACACTGAAGCCGGTGGAATTCCACCAGAGAGGGACTGAACTCATGGAAGTAAATGACCAATGGGATGAGATGGAACCTCACTTTGGGAGGGAGACAATTCCACTAGACCCACCAGGAGTCCTTTCTGGGCCTTAAATGGGGAGAGAGTTTGAAGCGCTCTGATTGCTTGAATGAGTAGCTCTCTCCATACCCCATAGTTAAATGCTCCCAGAGGGGGAAAAAACATGGGACTCCAGCTAGAAACTGGAGGAGAGAAGTTTAAAAATCTCCTCTGACAGGAGACTTCTCCTTGTGAAAACTGGTCAGTGAAAAAACTAGGGTGGGGAGTGAGTTAAAGGGGAGATTAGAAATGAAGGACGCTAGCATGGATGAAGGGAGAGTTAGGACCGGAGGGGTGGCGGGGAGACAGGTTGGCTTTGGAGAAAGGGGGAAGTGGTCTTGGCTGCAGAATTCAAGTTTCCCTCTCCCCTCCCCGCAAACAGGGAGCTAAGAAAGGAGAGCAGCTCGCCTCCTTGGAATGGAGAAGGGAAAGATGGGAAGCAAGAACAAGACGAGAGAGAAGGGGAACCAGATTATCCTTTGTTAGCCTGGTGCAAATCCAGAGTGATGCCACTCCCATGGCTGGAATAATTCCAGATTTACACCAGCCGCTCAGAGCTGAATCTAGCTGACTTTCCCACGCAGCAGCTTACCAGAGACCATTAACTTCAAGGCTCTCTGCGCACCAAAACCTTCAGAACTGGCGAGGTGCCTTGAAACACACACCAAGCCTAGGAGTCTGGCCTGCCCTGCCTGTCCTCAGTGGGTGTTCCCCAGGGGCATGCATCAGTTCTCGTAGCATTAACGGGTAGCCGTGCCTCCCTCCGCATGGGCTGTCCTTGATGGTCTCACAGCAGAACGGAATTGCCAGCCCTTCAGTCATCCTTACCACCTTCATTACGCTAGGTCACCCTCAAGCTGCACCTGTGAGCAAAATGAGCTGGACTGGACTTCGGCAAAACACAGAGGAAGCCTGTTTCTAACATGGCAATGGACAAAGAACATGGAGTTCAGTGTCCGAATGCCAGTTCTTCAAGGACTGAGAGCCTGGCCATCACCTGGGATGTTATCTGGGTACTGTCTCCCGGGGGAAAGCCCATTCCTTGGGACAGTGATCTGACCACACCCTTCCCTGGGCCCCGAGAGAGAGACTGCAGAGGACCCCAGGTGTCCTTCCCATCGATGGGCGTTAACGTGATGGTGCTGCCCCTAAGTGCGCGGCGTTTTCAGCAGCCGGACACTGAAGTAGCTTAAGGGCTGGTCTACACCCAGCCGCCGAACTAGTGGCTGGGGATCGAAGTTCTAGGTTCGACTTATCGCATCTGGTCTGGACGCGATAAGTCGAACCAGGAAGTGCTCGCCGTCGACTGCGGTACTCCAGCTCGGCGAGAGGAGTACCGCGGAGTCGACGGGGAGCCTGCCTGCTGCATGTGGACCGCGTCTGAACCGCGGTAAGTTCGAACTCAGGTATGTCGACTTCAGCTACGTTATTCACGTAGCTGAAGTTGCGAACCTTAGTTCGACTTGGGGGGTTAGTGTAGACCAGGCCGAAGGAGAGGGCTCCACAGCGAGACTGGCCGAGCAGCTCGGCTAGCCGTCATCCCCTCAATAACCACCCACAGGAGACTGTTCTACTACTCGAGGTCAGAGGGGTTTGAGTCCACGAGCGCCCACATCCAAAGTACTTGCTCAGCTATCCAGACGGGCTGATGTTGCCTTGTACGTCCCAACCCCTCCCTGCCAGACCGACTTGAGACAGAGCCCTGGGGAGAGCCCGCAGGGCCGGGGGGGAAGGGGGAGGCTGGACCCTTCAGCCTTATCTGCTGACAGGTGACCTCCTAATGATGCCGAGTAAAAGGAGCCATTATGAGCCCTCCTGCCGCTCCCTCCCCATTGTTACCCCCTTTCTCTATAAAACAAATAGAGCGACGGCCTCTGCCAGCCTGTTGTAATGACTCTGCCGCGGAGAAGTTTAATATTCCCCCGTGAATAGCCCATACAAGGATTCCTGCAGCTCCGCGTGAATTCTGCGGGGCAGGGCAGACAAGTGAGTGACAGGGGGGACAATAGGAAGGGACTGACTAATCCTGGCCTGGCTGGAGTGCAGGTGCCTTCGCCCCCGGGGGATTAAAGAGCGAGCAAGGCAGACAATCCAAAGATCAGAGGCTTCTTTCGAACGGCCTTGAAATAGGATTTCCTTAAATGATAAGGGCAGGGGTGGAAAGATAATCTAGTGGGGGGAACTGTTACTAGCCGGACAAATGCATATAGTACCTGTCGCCTGCTGACGTACCCCAACTCTTCCCAAAAGAGAGCGAGATCAGAGAATTGCAATTGCTTAGGATGAAGCGGCGTCCTTCGTAGGCTTGGCATTTCTTTGCTCTTCGAGCCCAGCAGCCGCTGGAGGCCAGGGCTGGGTTACTACAGCGTGGGAGCTGGCGGTTTGTGGCACCTAAGAATTAACGTATTTATAGATTCATAGGACTTTAGGGCCCGAAGGGACCATCGGGATCTCCTAGTCTGATCTCCTGCACATGGCAGGCCACAAAACCTGACCCCGCCCGCCATAACAGACCCTAACCTCTGGCTGAGTGACTAAAGTCTTCAAATCACGGTTTAAAGTTCACGTTACAGAGAATCCACCATTTACACTAGTTTAAACCTACAAGTGACTCGTGCCCCATGCTGCAGAGGAAGGTGAAACGCCCCCAGGTCTCTGCCAATCTGACCTGGGGGAAAATTCCTTCTTGACCCCAAAGCACAGACTAGAGCCATGGCCACTAACTCATCCTTCTCTTAGTGCTCACTACACCCCTGCAAGGTGTGGCTAGTCATTATCCCCTTTTTACTGCTGGGAGGATGGTGGTACAGGGAGATTATGTACTTTTAGACACATCTGCATGTGCTCATAACTTTCTTTCTAAGCCTATGTTTTCCGGTGCTTGGTTTTTACCCAGAAGAGAATTTTGGTGAAAAGTTGGAGCAAATTCCCTTTGGCAGACTGAGTTCGGAGAGCATGGAAAATTTAGGGGCTGAAGGAAAAGCATAGGCGGCCTTTTCTTGCACACAAATCTTGAGACCACCTGGGCTTTACCCTATGACATGATCAGGTTGGCTAAGCCTCTGAAAACTAGGCTCGGCATTAAAAAAAACAAACCTCCATACAAAACCAAAATTGTGATCAGTCAAGTGAAATCATTCAAATCAGGAAATATGAAAGTTGTTTAACTCAATTCCATAATCTCCTCACCTGCAGGAGTTACATGATCAGACAGTCTGTTTTCTACAGTCCTAGATACACACAGCCCTAGATACATACAGCACTTTATAGTATTTTCATCTCAGTACATATAAACCATTGCTATGGGACGTACACAATCATTTTAGCACCACACTAGAGAAGCAGCGCAGTAAGAGAGCCAGGGAACTTGTGTTGTCATAAACATGCAGTTATTGAAAGAGTTCATCAACCCACTTATGCTTCACTGATACAGCTTATTGTAAACACTGTTATTCTAATGCAATTAAATATTTAGTATTTGGGGGATAAAACATACCTGCTTATGGAAAAAGACAATCAACTTTTCATTTTAACTTGCACGGTTAGAAATAGGTTTCATTTTCAAGTCATGCAAAATTAAAGAAACTATTTTTAAATAGCGGAGAGTACACCCAAATAGATTTGCATGGTACTATCCTCTGTATATAGAGCACAATCCAGAAGACCAATTGGGTAATCATTAACCTAGCAAGACATTTTAGCAAAGTTATACAAGATTATTTCTCTAAGAGTTTGCAGAAAGATTGCAATAAGTTTTCATTTAAAAATGTACCGGTACTCCAAGAAAAAGTAAAATAGGATACAGACAGCTTAATACACATAGCTTGCAAATTAGTACTGGAGAGTAAACTGAACTAATGAAAAGGTCTGTCACTAAAGCTATATTATTATGGGAGTTGATTTAGTGGAAGAATGAAAATACACATTAAAAAGATGCTACACATCTATCTGTATCCAAAGTTGTAGGCAAGTGTGTTTGAGAGGAGGTCTGAGAGCATTTAAAGACTGATTATGAGACCATGAACACAAAAAGGCAGAAGTAAAGCTCACGTTAAACTTTGCTGCCTGAATTTTCACGTCCTAATGAGGTCACCTCAGAAGGCCCCAACTTCAATTTCTTTTTAAAACGATTCGTTAGAAATCCCAGCGCCTGATGCAGCACCTTCAAAATAGTATTTTCTGAAATTAAAAATATTTAGTGTTTTCATAAGGGTTTTTCTGCTCTTTCTGGCAGTGTCTTTTTGGCAATGGAGAAAAATGACTGACAGCAGGGGAAGCCAACTCTACCTAGAGTGCTGAAAAATGCAAACCCACTGAAAAAGCAGCATGACCCCCGCCCCCCAATCTTTCCGTTCCAGCTAGCGCAGGTGTGGCGTGTACCTGAAGCAGGCACAGAGTTTTCACAGAGAGATGTGATTTTCAAGTGGAAGCTGTCTCTAACTTTGCATTAATGTATTGTTTGCATGGAACACTTCCCCTCACCCCAGTCCCTCCCTCCTCAGCTGCCTTAGTTTCCCCGTCCCTTTACTTTCGTCCTCCTCCCCACTTTTAGCCCAACTAGTCCCCCCACCTGTTCAGCACCATCAGCCACCTGCCCCTGCAAAGAAAAAAAACCCCAAACAATCCCGCCACCTGGTAAAGCTTTAATATAAAGAACGTTTACAAACCCAGGGCCTGCTTGCCAGAGCTACTGCAGCTCCCAGAGACTTTGAATGAAGCTGTAGGTGCTCAGCTCTTCAAATCAGGCCCCACTCATCACTTGTGCCAGTCCCCCCCCTTCTCTTTTGTCACTCCCCATGTTGTAGACTGTCGGGCAACAACAGCCTCTGGCACCCGGTGTACACACACACACACACACACACGTAACCCTCAAGGGCAGCCAATGGCTAGTGAACTACAGTGGGCAATTCCAGTCTGGAAAGCATCTTGCATTTGTCACCCATCACAGCCCTTTGATCCTAGGAGTTAAAGAAAGGGGGAATAAAGAGGAAGGATGGAGCCACTGGTGGGTCACAGTTTAACCAGGCATCTCTTATGGAGGACAGGAAAGGGGGAGGTGTGAAAGGAAGCAGTCTCATGGCCAGAGCACCGCCCTGGGGATAAAACCCAGGTTCTAGCTCCAACTCTCCCCCCGTCCTTAGCCAAGGGGTTTAACCCACACAGGCCTAGCTGGGATGTTTAGGGTTCGCCTGCAAAGCAGATGCAGCTCCCCACGTTTGGAAGGGCAGATTATGTAGGATCCCTTCAGACCACTATTGGTTCCACCTCCACAGCCCAGAAAAAGATCCTAAAGAACAAGCCAAAGCCCGACACCCATGTCCTCAACTCCTCATGCCAAGCACAAGATCCAAACAGTTCCTTCAACCACCAACCCCTTAGAGCCACAGCAGTCACCCACCAACCCCTTAGAGCCACAGCAGTCACCTTAACACCTCTCCTGGCACAGAGCAACCCAGAGAGCGCACTGGCTGGACCAGACCAAAGTTCCATGGAGTCAGCATCCCCAAGGCTTTAAGCTGCCCGTCCCCGCCAGAAAGGTGGTTACATAGGGTGAAACACCCATGAGAGGTCATGGGAAGAAGGGCAAGAACTCAGGAGATGGCACTGAGGTAGCAGACAAAGACGGCACCAACTGCATGAACATTTGAAGAGTTCTAGTACAACAGGAAGCCCACATTGAAATTACTGCAGGTTCTATGTCAATCACCTCCGCATTGGGTTTCGCACTGATCTGTTTCATTCTCATGAGATTTTGTAGCAACAAGGCCTGAATGCCTGGGAGAAGTCGGATGGATATTTGAGACTTGGCCTTCCATGCCTCACCCAGTGCCATATGGGATCATGGGAGAAATTCATTCTGCCAAAATCAGCAGCAGTGAAACAGTTTAAATGGACCTTTAAATCTTCTCTAGGTGTCCAAGTTCCCTCCATCTCAATGGAAGTTGGCAATTCACGCATGTGCTCTAAAGTCCAGAGGCTGGAGCGTCAAGAAAGCACTGCCTCAGTTCACACGTCCTGGTTTCCAAGTTCTTTGCAAGCATGAGAAGACAAACTTTAAAATTAAAGACAAAAGCTTCATTGTGAAGCACCTTCCAGCAGATTCTGCAACCACAGAACCCTGCGCTATATACAAAGATTGAGCCTCGAGAAAAGAATTGGATGAAGGATTGGAGCAGCATTTGCTGTAGGATTTTTGCTGCCCTAGGCAAAGGGTATGCCTCTTCTAGACTCCTGGGTCTGATTGGCAAGGGTGCTGAGCACCCCCAATTCCCACTGAAAACTAAACTCTAGACTTTTCTGGCTGCCCTACCCAACTGCCTGCATCTGTAGGGCTGATACTGAGCCGGAGAAACTCCAATTTATGACCAAACACGTTAAATTGCTCCTGCACTAAGCGTCCCTTTCACTGATGACCATGCAGCAATAATGGAAGACAACTGCTTCACTTGGTAACATTTCAAGCACTTTAGCCTTCCAGGACACCAGACTGCTGATGAAAAACCAGCTTTGCAGGCGCCATCTTAATGACAGGCCGAATTTCAAAGGCCTGCAAACTATTTCTCTTGCTGCCCCACCCCCTCAATAAAAGGTTGCATCAGAAGGATAGATTTCCATAATTTATAGTATGGGTATTTCACTGGGGAGACTCGCTAATCTGTACTTACAGATACATTTAAGAAAATGCATCCTCCCACAATCCTGTGCCATTTATGACTCTTGGCACAATCCGCAATACTCAGTCTTCAATTAATGGACACCTTAGGGTTCATTATCACACAATTGCTCCCTGTGAACCATGCCAAATGCTGTTTTGGCACAGAGCTTGGAAGATGAATTAGAAGGAAGTCTTCTCGGTAATGCCCTCTCCCCAATTCCCATTCCCATCATCAGTGTTTATGCCCTCCTCCTGCAGTTCCCCCCCCTCCTCTTTCCAAGTGGCTTTTACTATTCCATCTTTCAACGTCTCTCTTGATTCTCTGGAGGTGTATTTAAAGATGCTATAGTCTCTTTTCTTCCGGCTCTCTACACGCCTCCGAGTCACTGCTTTACAGATGGGATCTCTTTTTACCCCCCCCTCGCCAACTCTGCTACAGATGCCTGGGTGTTTGAGAAGGCAGTAGGGTGGACAAAGCTTTATTTAAGTTGTGGGGCATGAACCTCACATAAAAAAGGGATTTCTCGCAAGTGATTCAGCCCAGTCTGGATTGGTTGCAGCTAGAGAAAGTTTCCCTGTCCACGTGATTCCTGAGAGGGAAGAAGAGGTCGTTCAATGGTTAACGTACATTGCTATCCCATAATATCCATTATTTCCCAGGGACTCAAACTCCTTTTCGTAAGGGAGGATGGCATTGCTCCAATGACCTGGTGCCGAGTAGCGACACTATCAGGAGCACAAGCGTAAGCTAAAATATTCCACTTCCTAGCACTGAGGACAACGTTTTGGGAGAAGAGCAACAAGTTCAGGAGATTATAAAACCAAGCTCTGCTAATGCACTAACAAGCAATAACAGTGTTTATGCAGGTGTAGACAAACCTTCCGGATCATTCCTATTTATAGAAAACTTCCCTTTATTAAATAGATCTCTCTGGCCATACACATTTACATTTAGAATACCTTATTGTGGAACTCCTTCGTGCCCCATTATTTCAAAAGACACATCCATGTGACATTAAGAGTTTGACTGGAATTAAGGCTCTCAAGTCAACGTAATGGCGTTATCCAAAACCATTAACATGAAATTATTTGGAGCTAAGTTGATGCGATCCGCGCCAGGTATGCAGGCCGAGATGGAGCTTGTTGAGGTAAAAGCAGTTAGCTCATGCTCACTATAGTTACTTTCAGAGGAGAGTGAGCAAACTGAGTAAAGCAGACTAAAAATACTTCACCCACAAGACATCTTGTGGAAATTTTATTATATAGAGTGTAAAATGCAACTGTCAGTCAAATAAAAAGAACACTTTTTTAACATCATGCTCAACATTATCCAATGGTGTTTCTTTATAGTTAGACATTTCAAGCATTATAAGGAAAAAATAAGGAAAGAACCCAAGAACAGTAACTTCAGTACATTTCAAAACGGAATGTCCCGCAGGTCAATTAAAAATGCAAGAAAAAATAGCTTCAATTCCGTTTTTTCCTTTAAAAATACACTGTTATCTGTACAAGAAACACTACAGTAAACATTGGAAATCATATTATCCCTTTTATTAAATCAAAATTATTTAGCGCATACTGTGGTTAATACTAGATTCATTTATTTCTCTAGGTAATTTGACAAATATTAGATAAGAAAATATTTAAAAAGAAAAATGAAAAAAGCAAAAAACACCCTGGAATTAAAAAATAGTTACTACTTTTTATATGGTTTAATGTTCCACAGTGTTTGTTAAAGGTACTAATAGCAGATTCATTTTAATATTAAAAATAACAGTATTTATATTTCTGAGAGCATAGAGGAAGGGTTTTTTTTGTTTTTTTTTTTAAACAAGCTTGGAGGTCTTAGATACATAAATGCAACCAGCAATGGAGACATGAAAAAATGTATTGCTAAAAAAATTAACACATTTTTATATTACCCTTTAGAACTCTAGAAATTATACAAACCCTACAAAATACCTCCCCCCCACTTGCCTGACAGCAAAACAGTAAGTGTCTCAATACAGAATTCACATAATTAATTAATTACAATACATACCATAGTTCAGTTTTTTAAAAAATGCAATAAAATCAAAAAGACAGCCAAGATACAAGAAATTAGAAGTAAAACATTTAATGAATTTACATATTTAAGAATATTTAAATACTGTTTAAAATTTTTTTTTTTTTTTAGGTTTTGTTACATACCACCTAAGACTTCCAAGCCACTCTTTCTGTTGCAACAGAAAAAATCGAAAACTAAAAAAAAAAAAAAAAAAAAAACACACAAAAAACCACATGTTGAAATGTCACAGCTCTGGGGTGCGTTTTGGTGCCTGTAATTCTCTGGCTTCTTTCCAAAAAGAATCCCGGAGTTTTTACAAATTTGGAAACAAAAAATTACCAGCATGTCCATAAGTTTAGTACATTACTAATTGTTCCTGATTCTTAGAAAAGTTCAGTTTAGATTATCCTACAACTAGTGTTTCACAAACAAACAGAAAAGTCTTCATCAAAATGTTGCAAATCTAGAAACCTCTGTTACAAAAAGGTTTTCTTCCACAATGATTCCAAGAAAAAAATTTGCCACAAGGACATTGTTCTACTGCTCCTGCATAGAAAGAGAAAGAAACAAAGTCAACTTAGGCCTACACTTAAAACTTACATTGACAGCTTTGTCAGGCAAGGCTGACACCCCAGCCCCACCCCCCAGGACCAACATAGCTATGTCAGCAAAACCTGAGCATAGATGCAGCTATGCCTATAGACGAGTGCTTCCGTTGGCATAACTACTGTTGTTCAGGGAGTTGGTTCCACCACTGACAGAAAAAGTCCTGTCAGCATACTCAGCCTACACTGGGGGTTTACGCCAAGCTAGGCTCTGTAGTGTAGACACAGCCTTACTCAGCTGCAAATTCTAAAGTGATCTCCAGAAAACGCCGGACCACCACATTTCCCATTCTAACAAATGAGGATATGTACCACACAGGGATACCTGAGAAGTAAGTCTCTGCAAGAACTCAGCCATAATACCTCTTATCCCTGAGCTTTCTTCCTGAGAGTCTATGCCCCTCAAAGAACTTTATTTCTTTCTCCACAGGCCCAGACTTTTCAATAGAAGACTGGAAGGGGACTCCCTTTAGTACATCATCTAGATCAGCCAGAAGGTAGTTATTTAATTACACTAAATATTCCCTCCCACCGCATTTCCAGCAAGTCTGGAACCAGAGTGAGTATGCAGAACAGTAGGCTGCACCATCAGTAATTTTATGGCCAAACGTTTGTCTCTCTAGGAATTCGAGTTTCCGTGCTGATGAAAGGTGCCGGACAGCCATACCCACGAACTATGCACAGACAATGGCAGTGCAAGCTTTTCTATACTGCCTATGAGTGTGCTTCTACCCAGACCTGGGGTGTGGGAGGGTAAAGTCTGGGCCTTAACATCTTTCTTTCCCTAACAGTGCAAACAGAAGCACCGAGAGAGGTACCTGCCCACTAGTAAATTAACAGACCAGCGAGTCATTTCACACTTGCTACCATGCACCCATCATATGCTAGTAACTACGGCTGGTAAAAGACATCCAAGGGAGCAATTTTCATTAAATTTTTAATTCCGATTGACAAAAAGTGAGTTGAAGTTTGATGAAAATCTTCATGAACGTTTTGTTGGATTTTTCAGCTGGACATAGAGCTGGTAGAAAAATTATGAAATTCCAATAAAGAAAGGAAGGATGAAGTATTAGTTGAAAAACACAACAATTTCCACAAACTAGTAATAACTTTTGGGCTCTGACGGGCTCTATTAAAACCAGTGACTCAGTGGTGAAGAGCTCTGGAACCCATTACCAAGCCAGTAAGTAATCTAGCTCTTTAACTTGGATTTTAATATGGAGTGCTGTTTTTAAAATATCAGCCATCTTCATAACTTGCATGTGGGAGGTGCATATACACATCTCGCCAAATGCCAGAGACGTTCACCTTAGCAAGTCTAACTTTGCGGGCAACAGCTACTCCTGACCAAAGCAGCTTTGATGGTGGGATCCAAACTGAATCCCACTCAACCTTCAACTGGAAAAATGGCAACTGAACTGCAGGGCTTGAGTGACAGTTAAGGTAGATATGGAATTAGCGACCAGATATGCACAGTACAATCACTTTTCCAGTGATGTGTTTTCCCGTTAGGACATTGGAGCCGCAGGCCAGCTTTTCTGAAGCATTTGTGTATATTTGCAAACACCTAACCCAGGCACAAGGATACCCAACATGCATGAAAGTCAAAGTCTGCATGTGGACGTGACCCTGCGAATTGGATGTGCACCCTTGTGCAAGGCTGGTCCATCCATTAGCTCTGAAATGCAGAGATCTTGGTAGCATGTGGATTGTGATGCAAGCGCCCACGAAAACCAGTCAGCTCAGTTAGGTATTAAGCTTCCCACGAAGAGGCACAGTGGGTTGCAGTTAGCTGATTTCCCCTCTTCTTTAGTTGTGTCTCAGATATCAAGGCAGCTTTATTGCCTATGCCCATGGTGGGGTCTTCACCACAATGGGGCAATGCTCAACTACACTAATCCCTCCGAAGAGCAGCAGCAGAGGAGCTCGGTGGAACACAAATACAGACCTGGCTGTGGGCCTGAGCTTGCCCTAGTGTCTGCCCATAGTAGGCAGCCTGCTGTCTGTAATACTCCGCCCATGCCATTGTGTAGTCCGGCTGGGAACTTGCCTGAGAAGCAGCACTGGCAGCGTGACCTGGATGATGAAAAGGAAACACAGGTAGTCGAGAACCAGCCACAGCAAGCAAACAAACATACACTTACGATATTGTTTTATAATGTTTAAATACAGCAGACATCGGACAATACAGCAGCAGCAGCTACCTGCCATTTGGACAGAATAGGACACGTTTTAAGCAGACTTGCAGGTTATTAGTTGGTGCGGCACTTTGAAAGCATAACAATTATTCCCATTGTTCAGGGATACTTGGCTTGGAAATTCTGCTTTGTTCATCCTTTGAGTCCTCCAGGTGAGGAACATCCAATGGCTCCAGAAGCGAGGGCATGAAAGCTGCCAGAGTGGCATTCCTCTGAAATGTCAACAAGAAGACACCCCACCCCCGCAACTCCTCAGTCACCAACGTATAGAGCTTTTCTTCTATCCCGGAGAGCAAGCCCCACCCGCCTTCAGGCCTTTGGTCAGTTCTTGTTCTGCTCAGGCACAGGTACATGTGCAAACGTTTTCCTAAGACAGTCCAACTTCTTGAGGTGCACCTGAAAGGGAACAAACAGTCCACTGGGGACTGTAGTTCATTGGCCTCACCTTGCCCTGAGATGGTGCAGAAACAAGCAAGACGTAAAGCTTTCTGTGGGAGAACTACAAGCACCCTCGCCAACAGGAGGGTACAAAAAGGGATTTGTAAGGGAATGGGACCTTATAATGCAAGGGAGTGGAGACAAGTTAATGGATTAGAGCTAACTCTGTTTATAACAGGAGTTTATTCATCTCCAGCAGCCCTGTTTCACTCACTCTGTTTTTTGTAATACTCCTCCCACGCCTTGCTGTAATCAGGCTGGCTGTTCTGCTGCTGGCTCTGTTGGCCTGTGCAAAGAGGACAACAACGGGCATGTCAATAAGGAACAGACGACAAGTCTCTAGCTAGTGACATCTCCCCAACAGACAGCGCCTGGCTCCAAGTCTGCTGCCCATGCCCTCAACATTCCTCTTCACGCCTTGCTACAACAGGTGGGATTCTTCGCTTGGGAAGAGCTATTTTAAAGAGTAAAGGTGCCTGAGTTGTCCCCATTTTAATCCTTTCCTCAGGGAGCAGCACACTAGTCTCCTACCTGTGGTGACCAGCTGAAGCCAAATTGACTTTGCTGGACAAATACTTAGCCAGCATCGCAAGCCATCCTAGGCCATAACCGGCAACCTCTGGAGCATGTTTACTACCTGGTACTACAGGAGAACTGAAGGGCACTGGCAGAACCATGATGGAGGAGGAAGACTGAACAGCACTGGCCTGTGCCAGTGAGCAAGACTGCCTGTGTCCTTGGCGGTTATATTCACATTCAAAAGAGGGGGACCTGGGATGGAAAAAAATGTGTACATCCCTGGTTGACAACCCCGTTTCTGCCAAGCCAAGCGCCGATGACAGAGCGTCCAAGGAACCAGCTTGAGATCACTACACTGTTCTTTATGTTCATCTCAGAACGGATTCTGAGGGGCTACAATAGCCCCTGCTCGTTCGGTGAAAGCACACTGCAAAGAGCCATCAATTAGAATACCTAGTTTGCAGTGTCTGTTGTCACCCTGCATCCACACACAACAGCTATCCCATGCACCTTACAGGTGCTAGGCACGCCAGCCGGTTGCAGTACTTGGGATGCAGTCTTTGGCTCAGTGTTAATGGAACCTGTGCAGCCTACCCTGGTTTTGTCGAAGCGTGGCAAGGGAGCCGCGAGCTCTGTGGCATGACCAACACCATCCCACAACGCTGTGCCTTGCATTCAGAAGCCATCCAAAAGACCTGCTTCCAGCAACAGTGATGCACACTATGGAGCAGGTTATTCTAGAAGTCCCAGAACACACCGGTGCCATGCTAGTTGGAAGGCATATGCTGGCAATGAATGCAGACTGTTTTCGAAAACTGTGCTGCTGTGCAGACACACGAAAGCTTGTCTCTCTGGCCAACAGAAGTCGGTCCAATAGAAGATTTTACCTCACCCCTGCCTGGTCTCTCAGAAGAGAGCCAATCATTTCATAAAACATTTCTGCAGCCACTTCTCTAGTGAGAGCACATGCACCCTTTGAAAAGAGTCAATCCAATTAATGGGCTCAGAATATCTAAGCTTCAACTAGGGGAGAGGCCAGCCACCTGGGCCCAGGGAACCCCCCCCTTACCCTTACCCATACCATTATGGTTAATGCACAGGACCTGCAGAATCATGTGGCGGACTAACTAAAGAGCAATACAGACAACGTGCTAGTTAGAGACACAGCAAGGAAAGCCAGGCGGACTAAAATGCATAAGCGCTACACGAAAGCCACTGCATGCATTAGACTGGTGGGCGAGGATGGGAGGCACAAAGAAAAAAAAAATAAATGGAAGCATGCTCTTCCTGGCGATCTAACTGCCTTCACTCTCCATACACAATTCTGGGTGCTGCCCTGCACTGCAACACAGGCTGAAGAGAGCTTTGAAGTGGCAGGGGCTGGGGGGAAGGGTGAACATAATACACTGGAAGTGTGAAGTGGGTGGAGGAAACAGGGCAGCAGTGTCCTGTCCAGGGGCATAAAAGCGGGTTAAAAGACTTGACCAAAGCTACAAGTCAAGACCTTTTCTTGCAGAGGTCAGGGCTGCCTTGACTGTCCACCTGCTAATGCCAACAAAGGACCTCCTTCAATGCCTTTTCTTCTAGGAGAATTACAGTCCGCAGTGGGCTGAAAGGACACGCCACTAAATACATTTCACGGCAAAATGTTTTACCCGGCCAGTTAATTTATTTAAGATGGGGGAGAAGTAATTAAAATCTAAATACATGTGTAGGGTTGGGGGGGTCTGCCCCTCCTCTCACGAGGGGGGCTGTGCTGGTGAAAGGGAAGAGGGGGGACATTCTAGAATTTGCTCATGGAAAGTCTGTTCTGAAGAGTGATTCATCTGGTTCTTTGACAATGCTAATGAGACCATGGAAACCAGGCTGCGACACTTGCTTTAGAACAGGCTGGGAAGGAAATGGTCAGAAGCGGATTTTAGATAAACCTTTATGTGTAAAAACAAGAAGATGTAGGAGACAGGTATTTACCTAGTTTCTTATAATAATCCTCCCACGCCTTGGTGAACTCCACCTGGCCTGACTGGGTACCATTGTGATCTGCAGCAGGAGAAGAAAGCAGTGAGGTCTGCTTAAAGCACAGCATTATCTTGTCTGTCCTTTCTCTTTACCAAGACTGCCTTCAGAGTGTGCCTGGCTATAAACAGGAACATGGAGGATTCTAAGTGGACATGGAACAGAACAGCCAACATTCCCACCAGGTTTAATAGCAGTGATGCAAGACACCTGACCCAGAGCACGGCAGGGGTGGTACGGACCCCAGCCGGTAAAGGGTTTGCCCAAAGGTTTACAGTTTGGAGCCTCAGGAAGCATTTGGGGGAGTGGGGGAGGGGGCGTGCTTTTTCATCTGTGTCTGGCTTGGTGTTTGTGCCATTGTGACTTCTGCATGCAAACAGGCCCCAAATCTGATCAGGGGCTGGTGGCAGGGTGGCCAATGAACAGCCTTCACTTATCCCATCGGCTCATAGCCCAAGTCTGCTGACCTTCAAAGTGCGGTGCAAAGCCCATCTCTCTTCTTAAACCTTTGCTTGAGGAAGGGTGGGATATGTATGGGAGAGTTATTTTAGGAGGATTTTTCCTTTGTAAATAATTGCTCTTGGACAGCAAAGTTTGTGCAGATTTTTTTTGGTGGCGAAGGACTCCCCTTGTTCTCATACAAAATATTAAGTTATCTGGGGTGTTGGTTTTTTTTAAATGTACACACTCTGAGGCAAGTACAGCATGTTTCAGAAATGTAAAAGGAAGCACACCCAAAGCCTTTTTACATGAAAGCAAAGATAAGAGCCTCGAGCGTACAGGAATGGTGAGGAAGCCTGCATGATAGCTCTGATCCCAGGACAGGGGAGTCAAGATATTAACGGTACCCTTCCCTGCTTCATTCAAGTAATGTTAGCAGAGTTCTACTAACTGCTTTCCCCATGCAGAAAAGAGTGTATTGTGGACATGGTGTTTGATCTTTAAGTCAGAAAGTTATGATGGAGTTCCTAAAACCGAGGACAGGCTGCCCTCCCGAACTCAAAGCAAACTGAAAATAATTGCAAGTAGCATATTTCTGGTGTTACAAAGTAAAGGTAGCAGGAAAACATTAGTGACCATTAGTACCTTACTATAATGCTACCCAGTGAAGGAGTACATTTGGGTGCTTGCATCACTTTACTACTTTGAGCTATTTGAACTACATATCCACTATAATTATTTACAGTTCAATGCTTCCTAGACTGTATGTTCCTTGGGGCACAGATTGTGTCTTTGAAAGTGTCTGTAGAGAGATTAGGACAATGGGCCCCTGTTCCCAATTGGAGCCCCTTTATGCTATTGTAGCGTATATATTAGAAATGTTAAGTTAATAATGCACTATGGCAGGGGATTTCCATGAACAAGATGCAGAATATTCAGAGTTATGGTTTCCATGGCACCAAATTTTAGTCTCTGAGCTTGGAAATATGGATACAGCTGCACTTATAATCACTGTGCAGCACTCCAGGTGGTATGTATAGCTGGAGTGTTACATCTTGAGAAGGTCTGTTAGTGGGAAACTGCATGCTACAGGCAGCAACCAGTTTTCAGATTCTTCTTTCTAAACCAACATAACACTTAAAAAGACACTTGCCATTCCTAAGAAGTTTGAAAGGCTTATTTTAAAAACTTAAGTTATTCAAGTATTTAAAAATGTACAGAAAGTTCTCTTAGCACCTGAAATACCCCATATCATCCCAACACAGGTGAAGAGAATTGTACCAAGTTTCTGAACAGATTCACCTTTTGGCTGAGGGAAGGCATAAGGAGTTTCTGAAAGAAGTAGCCTCTTGGTCTGAAAGTTTAGGCCTCTGTTAAGACCTAAAGTGAAACCATCTCAACCAGAAGAGAAAAATATTAACTTTGGGATTGCTGACAAACTGAAGTTGGTGTTTGCGTGAAATGACTGCTCCATGTGTTAGAGTGACATGTAGGAGAATGGCATTGCTGGAGCTACCTAAACTAAGGAGGGTCTGTTGTTCTCCCAATCTGAACGGGTTGGGTGTTTAAACAATCAGGAGGTCAAACGCCTGGCTCGGAGCAATAGCCACTCGAAGCAGGCACCTCCGCAGCCCAGTTGGCCCAGCAAGCAAACAGCTGCAGATCTGCTTTTCTGGGCTGGTGAATGGAGTGAAGGACAGAAGTTTTGGAACTCTGACCAACAATGAATTTGTAATTTACTTTTAGCCATGTGACCAACTTGTCCTGTTTAACCGGTAAGGCGCTGACTAATTCCCAGCGTTTAACAGCTTTGGTGCTAGTCAGTACTTACAACCTTTCAGGGACATGCTATTCCAGTAAGGGGGGGGGGGGGGGGGGTATTCTGTGTCACAGGGGGGTGGAACTAGGACGGGAGCCAATCCTACCCTCTTCACCAACCAACCCCCTCTCCTCTCCATTCATTCATTGCTCCCAGAATCCCAATCTTTCCTTCAGGCTGAGAAAAGTGATGAGGGCAGCTCACATCAGGAGAGCAGGGGAGTAGCAAAGAGAATCAGGAGTCAGAAGCAGAAAGGAGGTGGGCTGCTAATGACAGGCTGTGTGGCTAGTGGGAGGGAATGGTGCTGTCCAGTGCTCCACTGGGGAAGGCAGGAGGGGAGAGAGTCTAGAGAAGTGGGAAGAGTCTTGTTAGGGGGGAGCAGGGAGGGAGTCCAAGCTCCTGCAGGAAAGAGGGGTGGACGCTTAAAACAAGCAGCTAACAGCAAAGAGTGATTTATAACAGGTTCTCTGCGTGCCTTCAATTTATGTTACACTAGTATAATCAGGAGCATTGATCCCTTACTCCAGGGTGCACCTGCATGCATGCACTTTAATTGTGTCACTTCTTCTACCATCTTCCATACGAGTGGTCTCACGAGACCTGCAGTTGTGTACCTGTGTGGAGCACAGATTAACTTTTGACTTTTCTCAAACCAAAATGCTAACTACTTACTTGGGACTTGCTGTCCAGGCTGTTGCCACGTCTGGTAGGTGCTGCCCCAACCCTGTGTCATGAATGCCTGAGGACCACTGTGGATTATAATACCATACACTGAAGCAGAAGGACAGAACATTTTCTTAATAGATCATATGCACAAAAACAACAAGGAGTCAGGTGCATCTGAAGAAGTGAGGTTTTTACCCACGAAAGCTTATGCCCAAATAAATCTGTTAGTCTTTAAGGTGCCACCAGACTCCTTGTTGTTTTTGTAGATACAGACTAACACGGCTACCCCCGATACTGCACAAAAACAGTAACAGCATCAAAATGATTAGGAGTCAGCAGCTGCTAAGGCAAGAATTAATGCAAAAATAGGGGGAAACTCCTGACCGGTCCAATACTGGAGAAGTGAGCCTGGAGGCCTTCCTTAAGTTACTATTAGTAGAGCTGAAAGGAGGGCACATCAAACCGCACTCAGACTTGAGGCCAACAGTATCCGTTGCTAATTTAAATTTCTTTCCATACCCTTGCTGCATTGATGGTGGGCGTTCTTAGATGTGGCAGGAACTGGCAGCTCCAATTAGGAGTTTTCTATAATTGGGCTTCAAAGCTTCATCTCACTCATCCTTGGATTCGGGAGTCTTCAATCCGACTTTCTACAAGTTTTCACTTATTCTTAAACCTTCACGCCTCAATCTAAAATGCTCACATTCACGCTCCCTACGTTAGAGTCCAAAGGACGTTGTGGAAACTTACTTTTGATGAGGTGTAGCAGGTGCTTGGCTGAAAGGATTTTGACCAAAACCGCCAGGTCCACCCATGCTGGTACCCTGTCACAGAATCCACAAACACTTAATGTTATAATTCCTCCCATTTTAAAAAACAAAAACAAAAACCCAGCCACTATGTTTAGATCAATAGTAAGAAAAGGGACCAGAAAGCACAGGACATACCATACCCCTCATGGCACCAATTCTGAAAGTGTAAAATTCCCAAAAGCGCTTAAGTGAATTGGGAGCCCATTTTTGAAAACTGCTTAGGCTCCTAAGTGTCTTGCTGAAAGCCAGTGGGACTTAGGAATGTATGAAAGTGTTTCACTATATGTACTCCAAGATCAAAAACTCTCTCATAGATTAGATTTTAAGGTCAGAAGGGACCATTACGATAGTCTAGTCTGACCTCCTGCACAACGCAGGCCATAGAATCTCACCCACCCACTCCTGTAATAAACCCCAAACCTATGTCTGAGCTACTGAAGTCCTCAAATCATGGTTTAAAGACTTCAAGGTGCAGAGAATCCTCCGGCAAGTGACCCGTGCCCCACGCTGCAGAGGAAGGCGAAAACCCCCCAGGGTCTCTGCCAATCTGCCCTGGAGGAAAATTCCTTCCCGACTCCAAATATGGCGATCAGCTAAACCCTGAGCATGTGGGTAAGACTCACCAGCCAGCACCCAGGAAAGAATTCTCTGTAGTAACTCAGATCCCACCCCATCTAACATCCCATCACAGGCCATTGGGCATATTTACTGCTAATAGTCAAAGAATTAAGTATAAAGGCTGCTTTTTCAGTTTTACAAGGTCCCACTTCAGTATTTTCTCACCTCCTTTTACCCAAGTCTCACCTGACTAGGTTCTTTGGCCTGGTTCCATTACGCTGCAACACCCATGGCTTTGTAACAGGTAGATTAAGAGCCACCAGAGAGCCACTACAGTAACAGCAGTCTGTAGTGTCACAGAGATCCTGCCACCCCCTTTGTGCACTTCTGTAATCCCCAAGTAGCAACATAACTCAGTCTTCTCCCCCAGATCTGATTTTAGACACCCTTTTGGTACCCTACAAGATCTCTTCTGGCAAAGCATTAGATCTTCCATCCATCACAGAGCAGCAGACCAGACTGGATTACTGAAGCAGGCTTCTGGGAGAAACATTCCAGGCTACAGTAAATCCATCCATATTAATCCAGGTCTACTGGAGGGCCAGTTCGGATATTTCAGGCTGTCTGCTCACAAGCAAGTTGTTTCGAAGCCAGACTATCAACACCACAAGCATAGCACAGGAGGCAGAAGTTTGTGCCCCCGCCTACCCAAACCTTTATCAGTAAAAATACTCAACGCCAACTAAAACCAGTTCAGAAGCAATACCACATGACACTTACACCAACTTTCTCATCTATGAGATGTCTAGCGAGCTCAATCTGTTGAGGAACTCCTCTGATGGTGAATATCCGTACGCTAGGGTCCGTGTTGGGAGGTGGATTTCTTTGCAGCTCCACGTGGGCTCCTGACTGCTGGTTTATGCTCTTGATGTTCTCTCCACCTGCAGAAAAGGGAAATCAAGGCAGGAGAAGAGATGAGCATAAAACATTTCATTTATATAGAGAGATGATTATCATGATTTCCAAAGCTACGTCCTACAGCTGGAATAGATTTTTCCCCCTACCCTTGTGCCTGCCCTAAGCAGTGAAGGAAACACTATAGTGAATATAGTCATAATACTTTGGCTCACATCCCCACCACACCCCTCTCCATTTATTTATAAGTGCACACAGAGACCAAGTCTTTGCTGCTACATGCCAGACTTCTGTCTCTTACTGGGTCAGCCAATGCCACTTAACGTCTGAAGAAGGGTATGTACCCTAGTGCCTTTGCACACTTTGCTGGGCTGCTAAGCAAATTCAGTATTACTGGTACATATTTTGTGAACAACAGAGACCAAAGACAAGGATTCTTCCTGCTAATTTACCACCATCTCTTACCCTTAGGGCCAGCTAATCAGTACAAATGCAGAAGTTATTTCTCAAGAAAAGTAACTGAGACAGATACATTGTTATTCTTCCTGACTTTAAGGCTACATGTTCACTGCCGAAACAGGTGTTTTGTTTGTTTGACAACACGATAGCTAAGGTGCATTACTTATCTCACTGTAAAACATACCTTTTTTAGCAGTGAGGACAAAGCCTGGTAGTTTTCCTATGGTTATGCACCGTTCAATAGGTGCTTTCCTTAAAATCCTACTGGCTCCTACAGCCATTTCCCACTTGCAATACAGCACAAATGGCTACACACACTTCTGGAACAATGCAAGGTTCACAGTTGCCAGCCTGTCACTTCACAGCTAGAGTTCAGGCTTGTATACACGAGGAAATTAACCACAATAGCTACTCAAAACAGCTCCCCATGTGGACACTTACCACAGAATAAGAGTGTCCCCATGGGGAATTATTCAAGCTTTAAATTCACAGCCTACCTTAAGCTGAAATAACTTTCAAGTGTAGACATGTCCTTTAGTGCATCTTTGGCAAACATATGAACAGTGAACCAGCTCTCTCAGATAAGTGAACGCACAAGAGTACTCTTAGGCACGCTGGAGCTAATGAAATCTGGTTTGACTTCGTGAAAAAACTTGCGAGGTCTCAGTCTCTTAATGAAATTTGCTTAACAAAAGCTTCAGCCGATGTTACAATGGTTCAATTCTTCTTTTGGAATTTCACAGAACTTACAGATCAGCGCCACTCAACTGGAGAAAAGGGGGTGGGGGGGAAGTTTTACAGCTCTGATTCCTACAGACCTAGATAAGGGCACTAGCTGAAACATACACTGCAAGGGGGAGAAAAGGAAACTAATGAGCAATTGAGCAAAAAAGTTGATTAAAGTGTATCCATAAGTAGCTTCCCTGTTTTTGCCAGTGTTCCTAAAACCAGCCCTGAACACAACTTCAAGACAAAGTGTGGACATTGAGTACATTTGTTCATTTCATTGTAAAACTTGTGACCTTTTCAACATTCTATACCCCCTTTTGTGGGAGGAAGAGTCACCCCTAGGCAATTAACTCTTTCTAGATGCATTTTGGTGGATTAGAGAAGTTTTTATGCCACATCCTTCCTTATGCAGGCAAAACAGATTATCCTGTGCAGCCAAATAGGAAACCATCCATTTCAATTGTGATTTGGAAAGTTATGAGAGGAATTTTGAAACAAGAATTGTGTTTCATTTAACATGTTAGGATGTGTGCACAATCAACTGAGAGTCTTGGGGCCTGCTTATGTGCTCACTAAGCTGCCATATGGAATGGAAGAAAGTTTTACACACTTTTAGCCTGCCTACTTGTGAGCGCATAGAAAGGAAGAGAACTTGGTATCAGTGACAGATGCTAATGTGACCATCAAAGCAAAGCTACTCTCCTCTCCTGAGCTCTAAATATCTTCCTTCTGACTGGCTATCCTTGCCCAGTTGCAAATGACCACAATGTATTTAGTTTCAAATTGTCTCCATAATTAGCATTTCACATTTCATTATACAAGTTACCAAGAGCAGAAATGTTTAGGGGAAGCTATTAATTGTGGGTCTGTTTCCCACCAGCTTCTTCTTTTACCATTCTGCACCGAGTGAAGTGAGTTATCTCTAGGCTTGTTCACAAAAGGTTGTATGTTAATCCCTCTAAACACTGCACACAGAATCCTTCTACCTCTGACACACCAAAAGGTACTCCCCTCCCATTCGAGATATCTTCTCACTATGCCTTTGGAGCATATAAATACGATGAAGCAGCCAACATGATGCTGCAGTGTCGGAAGGAGTTCACCTTCCTTCATAATGAGGTCACCCGCTCGGCGCATGGTGGCTGTCTATAGACTTATTTGGCAGCTTGCTCCATTCTTCTACCTGACGGGGGGCAGAAATGATCCAGGAGTGGCCCCCCAGCTGGACGTGAAATTGTAAAGCAATTAATCAAACCTGCTAAAAGGCAGAGCTGACAAGAGCCGGGCCAGCCACGTTATCTGTCAATATTGCTGTATTTATCATGGAAATCCAGCGGGGCCCCTGAGAGGCTGCAGTTTGTTTCCAGGCACCAGCACACAGAAAAAGCACTTGACATTTGTATGGCTTTCCACTCCACCCTTCACCAAGTCTTTCAGACAAGAAAAGCTGCACCTACCCACCCCTAGAGGAAAAAAATACAAACAACTTTCAGTGAGCCTTCGCATTTCCTTATTAAGCCACAGAACACTCACCATGCCCATGTGGAAAAGGCACTGGGGTCAGTTACTGTGTGCACTGCTGATACAAAGCTTGTAACAATCTGGCCTGAATTCCTCTTCCTCCTCTGACCCCCTCAAGGACACTTTTTAAGGTAACAAGGAATACGGCAGTTACTAACATCTACCCTTTTGTAGACATGATGCTCATGCATGTGTCAGCTTTGGATCCTGTAGAGCAGGGGTAGGCAACCTATGGCACGCGTGCCAAAGGCGGCACGCGAGCTGATTTTCAGTGGCACTCACACTACCCGGGTCCTGGCCACTGGTCCGGGGGGCTCTACATTTTAATTTAATTTTAAATTAAGCTTCTTAAACATTTTAAAAACCTTATTTACTTTACATACAACAATAGTTTAGTTGTATTTTATAGACTTATAGAAAGAGACCTTCTAAAAACGTTAAAATGTATTACTGGCACGCGAAACCTTAAATCAGAGTGAATAAATGAAGACTTGGCACACCACTTCTGAAAGGTTTCTGACCCCTGCTGTAGAGGATGGATGGTCCAAAGGTGAGGGACTAGCTTGGAGCCCGAGCTCAGGTCCTTGCTCTGCCACATACTTTCTGCATGACCTTGGGCAAGCCACTTAGCCTCTCTGATTCCCAACACTACAATGGAGTTAACAGCATTGCCCTGCCTCACAGGATGTTTGTGAGGATAAACACATTAAAGATTGTGAGGCCAGATAAGTACCTAAAATAGTCTAGATTACATGAAATTCATAGTCTTCAATATGAAAGGTCCAATTCTAAAGCAGCCTATTTTTAGTTTCATTAAGTTACTTAGAATTTTTTCCAGTCAAAATAAATAACTCTTATTCCAAATTCTTTAATCCTAAACACACTGTCACCCCAGGATTATAAGGATTACATTACAGCTGTATGATTAACAAACTGAATTTACAGAAATTGCTCTAGTGACCCCTGCTGTATTGATACATCTGTTTCCATTATATGTCAAAAAAATTGGAGTTAGTAAGAAAAAAGCGAAGTCCCTACTCTGAACTGCATTTCCCAGAGTCTTCTTTCACATCAGTCTCATGACTGTAGTTAATGACTGAAGAAAATGGTTAAAATATAATGAGAAGATTAAGTGATTTATTCTCAGTCAGATGCAGTATTAGAATCTCATTCACATGGAAATTTTCCATTAAAGAGCCAACTTGGGATTCTGCTCTTAATTTCTCTGTGGAAGCAGCCCCTAGGGTTTCACTGGCTGACCCATCCAGAAATTTAGCTTCAATACTCCAAGTGCCAAATGGCTAAACCCCTTATCCCCAGCCAGGCCTAGGTGTTTTAGAATAGAGGATTCCTATTTGGCCATCCATAAGAAAGAGTATTAACCTTGGAAATAACATCCCCTCTTCCTCCCACTTGACATACAGGTGACAAAAGATCAGAAATAGTGGGAATGTGGGAAGAGAACTGACTGACACAGAAGGCTCTGAAAGTGTGTGTCATATCCATTTCTCATCCAAGACTCCCAGGAGACAAAGCTACAGCCATCACTCCCAACAAACAGATAAAAACGAACTAACAATACCAGTGTAAATACCTCAATAGTACTGATTGCAAGTAAATATTACACAACTTCAAATGTTCAAAGCACTGTACAGTCATTAATAATCAATCCTCTGAAAGCCTCGGGGAAGCGGTCCCATTTTACCGACGGGGAAACAAAAGTACTATGGCTTACATCCACAGTCACACGGCAAGACTCTGGCAGGGCCAGCATTAGAATTCAGGAGCTTCTCACACCTAACCCTGTCTTCGCTCCTCCAGATCACAGAGCTTATGTTAAAGAGACAATATTTCTATACATTGTGGAAACCCAAGTTACTTTTCTGTACTTTCTAATGGTTACTGTACTGGTAGCTACTGCAATGGTTAAAATAGCAATGGTAGTTTCCATTATTATATTTTACCATGCTGACAACTTTTGCTTTTGAGAATAACTTTCCTTTGCTTGGTCTCTGCCCTGACAGGATTTTTTGTTGAAAGACTGAGCTCAATATCTTCAGCTGTTTCTGAATTATGAGGGAACAAAAGCACTTTTTGCATTGCTAATACATTTTCACTACACTTGTGAATAGGGTTACAGTAAAAACTAAGCCTGAAACTGTTTAGAGAGTTTCCTTAAAGCTTTCTATAGGGGGAGGGGGGAAGGGGACGAGACTGGGAATGGGGAGATTTGAAGGGAATGAATTTTAAAAACGGAACTTTCTTAAACCAGTCAGCCCTAAGCATGTTCACAGCAGCATCTGAAAAGTCTTAATGAAGGCCAATTCCTTTATGATTTTCATAGCACATTCATCCTGCCCAATGATAATTGGTATAAAGTGCTGGTACACTTCATGAGAAAAGCCAAATGTCACTGGAACATGGCAAAATCCTCTCAAAACCACACTAACACCAAGTGCAGAAGAAAATAGTAAGAAAGGAGAAAAACAAATTCAAGAGAAGAGGCTCTGTTTAAGAGACTGCCACACTTCTGGCTGCATTCTGCAAATTCCAAGCTTTTATTTTCAATGATAGATAGGCATCAGTATACCACAAATGTAACAGGGAAGCAGCAATCCAGCCTGGCAGAAAATTCTCTAGCCAGCAGCAAAGAGGGAACTCACTGCTACTTGATTTACCTCAACTCCGGGGACACTAAAAGCAGAATTGGGACTATTGAAATGCCAACATTAAGCACACAGAATAATTCTTTTCTAGAGTATGGAGAAATTAAATACAAACTACTTTCATGTGTTAGTGCTGTCGTTAAACACCCCCCCCCACACACAAAGTCCTGATTCCAACATTAACTCAGGTGCATTGCACCAGTGCAGAATTTCTATTCCTGTTTCTAGTTAAATATAGTTATGGTGCACACTTTATAACATGACGACACACACAGCCAAGTTACAACTGCTGTTGGAGCCTTCACCTTTGCACTTGGTATTGTTTGATTGGGACACAACTGTTCTAAGAAGGGAACACAAATGTTTCCATTACTTTGGTACACTTGAGTTCAATGACTAGGCAGCAGTGTTACGCCAGGCAAGCTAAGGAGTCCTAGGCACTCATAGGGCACCTGCCCAGTCTATTATGCACCAGGAGATTAAATTCAGTGGGTAGGTTAGATCTTGCCGTTTCCAGACAGACTTCTAACTTACAGGTGACTCCACAAGCTGGGCTACAAGTAGTCACTTGCTGATCTCCATGGACAAGGAGATACAACATTCGCTCCAACAAGAAGTACCATGTGATGGAGTGTAAACTAAATACAAGACAAAAGGGTACCACTATAGACAAAACAGCTGCATTTCTATCCCCTTGCACTTTAAACCACTCTGATAGAAAGGGTCCTCAAAAAGGACCTAAGTCTTTTCATGAGATAGCTGCTTTGCACAACATGTACACCTGACCTGATAACCCAGAGTACAACTTTTCTGCATGCACAAACCCCCTTCCTCATATTAAAAAAAGCCGAGAAAGTACACTTGTGAGACAAGGCACCAGAAGGAAGCGTACAGAAAGCATTTGCCTTACTAGGTGGTTATGCTTACTAAGTTCCTCCTATGCTGTATGGTCATGGCCACTGAACCACAATTTTCAATACTGGAAATACCACAGCCACTCCAGTAAAGTTTAGGAACCCCCATTTGAGACGGAGATTACATCTCAGAGCGTCATGTCAGCAGCACCTACCTTTGCCTATAACAAGGCCACACTTATCAGCTGGCACCGTGTAGGTTATTTCCTGCATCCCCCCAGGTGTCCCAACGCTCCAGTCCCCACGACCACGACCTCTTCCCCGGGCTACTGCCAGACTTCCAAAGCCATCTCGTTCCTTGAAGGGAAAAAACAGCATTTCCATCAATATTTTTCCTGACCCCAATACCTGTACTTCTAATTTGCCACATTAAAAAAAGGCAAAGTAGAGTTTAAACTGCATGATATAATCAATACCACTAATATCACTAAACTAGGGAACTCCTGGCCTTCATCTCCGTATGTGAGATTCTGAAGGTCACAGCTGTCTTCCTGATTCTGTAGGTTTATTTCAGCAAGTAGATATAAATGCATGCCTTCGAACAGAATATCCTTTTGTAACCGACAGGTATGCAGAAACTCAAAGTCCTTTTAGTTGCTGGGCTCCAATCTGAGCAGGGCTAGTTACCTAAGCTTTCCTGAGCAAACCAGAAACCTTAGCATTGATGCACACTGTTTGGCACCAAAGGCCTCATAGAAGCCAAAAGTTAACCCTCTCAGATGCCAATTACCGTGAGAACTACTGGAATCCCTCAGCTGAAATACACATTGCACCAAATCAACTTGAACCTCCAGCCAACGTTGTCCAAATTCAAAGAAGTGTTAGGTCAGGATAAAAGAATCCAAATGCTTTATCTGCAAAGTAAAGGCCCTCTGCTGTCACAGGCCAATGTCAGAGAGGGTGCAAAGATTAAGTGGCTGAGGAAAGGATTTGCCCTAGTATGTAAAGAGGTTTTCAAACAGCACTGGGAAGAGCCACAAAAGGCTGTTTTCTCCCCCACTGCCTTCCAGAAAGAGCAGTGGAGCTTTCCAGCCCTAGAGCCTTTTCAAAACAGCACAAGGATGGGTATCCAGGGTACAGATCCATCAGCTAGAACCTGCAGAAAAGATCCAGGAAGAAAAGAGCTCTTTGTGCGCTCAGTTCGTGTTCTGCTATCTAAGCACTTCTGACCCTTATCAAGCACTGTGGTAGAAGCAAGCTTTTCCATGCTAACCCCAACCCCCAATTCCAGGCTTTCCCCCCAATCAGGATAGATAAAAATTGATGATTTTTTTTTTTTTTTTTTGGAAAAAGTGAAAATTGGATTTTTTAAATTTAAATCAGATTTATTTGGTTATTTAAATGCTAATTAAATTTTTCTTTTTAAAAATAAACCCGTTTAAAATGAAACCTGAATGTAAACAAAATTTTAAGGCCTAAACTTATTATAATCTCTTAAAATGTTTAAATATAAAATAAATATGCTGAATCCATGAGTTTATTTGAAAAACTGAGTTCAAGGCTGCTTTTCTATATAAAAAACAATTAGGGGGAAAACCATCTAACTTTTGAGGTCAAGCTTTATATAAAAATAGCACAGCAGGCCATGTGTTATATTAATGGCCTGATCCTGTGGGGCGCCCAGAGGCTATGCTACTGGGTGCAAGAGACTGGCAAAGTCACCACAGGCATTGGGACCCTACCTCTGACTCCAGAAGCCACCATCGTGTATCTCATCCACTGAGTCCATCTGGGTGGTCTCATACGCCTATTTTATAGCTTCTCCTGATCTGAGCTTTGATAGGTTCAAATCTCAAATTAAAAATATTTATGACTCCACCCACCATGGATACTGGCTCTCCAGCTCATGGAAAGATACTGATCTGTCCAGTAACTACCAGTCCTTGCTTCTGGATGGTTTTGGGTACTTCAAGTAAATGGCCTTGCTCTGTCTCCTTGCATGTGTACACAGAGATACAAAAAACAGAAATCCATTAATTTCTCAGCTGCTTCCCTCTGCTGCTAAACAAATAAAATCTAAAAGGCACATGGGTTACGCAAGCAGAAGGCTCGGAGCGTGATTACTTCTTGTGTTTTCTGCAGGTACTGGTGGGGGAGTTATGTAACAAGGGAGAAGGAGCAGAGTGTGCAACCAGAAAGGAGCAAGACTGGTGTCAAAGCAGGACACTGTGGGAATCGGAGTGCAGCCGCTAGTGTTGATTTCAACACTCGGGAACTGGAGAAAAAACCTGTCATGGCTGCAGCTTGTACAAAAGACCCTATTTGGGAATATTTTCAAGAAATTCTTGGACCTCTGGGTAAAAAAAGGAACAGATAACAAATGTAAACAGTGCAACAAAGAGATGCAAGGCCTGGTGGTCAGAATGAAACATTATGAAAAGTGCTCCTCAAAAGGCAAAAAGTCTTTGAAGATGAGGTGGATGTGTCTGAACCATCTGACTAATTTTTCACCATTCTTATGGACAGCCTACCCTGTCTTACTATGCTAGTAAATACTACTGACACTTGATCTTAGCTCTATACTTGATCTTAGCTCAATGAGCCGAGAAGCGATGATAACTTAGATTACTGTCATAAATGTGTTTTTGGGGGAGAGATTACTTTGTGAATTTCAAAATGTGTGTTCAAAAGATAATTGGCATGCGAGTTTGTTGTGGGAGTATTTATCAATTACTTTCTGACTTATTGCTGGACTTCTGACATTTTTTATTGCTCAATATAATCAAACATCCCAGGTAAAGATTTCCTATTTAAAAGTAAAGATTTTAGGTATTAACTTCAACATTTAAAAAAATGTCCATGTCCCCCCCCAACCAGTTCGGTATGTTGCTAGAGATAAGGGTTTAAATAGATTTAGACAATCCTTATGATTTATTTTCTCTCTAATTTATTCTAAACCCCGTTTTATATCTTTTAAACAGGTGGTACAAACAGCTGCAGGAGGAGGAAGTCTTTCATTTACAGTCTTTTTCTTCATCATCCAGTAAAACCACAGCTGAGTTCATAATCAGGCCCTGTAAATTCTAGCAAGACTCCACAGATGAAAAGATGTCTTGATTCATTTATGCAAAAAATTCTCCCTTTCCACTTGGTTCAGAACAAACATTTCATTGACTTGGTTCAATCATTACGATCAGGCTACACTCCACCCAGCAGAGCAGACATTGCTGGATACAGTATACGAGAAGTAAATTGAAGAGCTTGCAAAAAAACATTGATGGAACATTTGTTAATCTGAGTCTTGATGGGTGGAACAATGTACACAATGATCCAGTAATATGTGCTCGTGAGACAAAAGAAGAAGATGGGGTTGTCTATCCTACAGAAACTATTAATACACCAGGAAATGCCCATACAGCAGAATACTTAAAAGTAGCAGCAAGCTATAACACACTGAACAAAAATTAAAATGTCAAATGCGTAGCTTTGTCACAGACAATGCTGCAAATGTAGGAAAGAGGAGAAGAAATCTAGAGGATAATGAAGGGAACCTGAAACTTGTAAAATACGGGCGCAGTACTTGTTTGGATGCAGCGCTCATTTGGAGAGTTAAGTACAACTCCAGGAATAAAGAAAAATCTTGTTGAAATTGCAAAATATTTCCATAACAACCACCTTGCTTCAGGTTCCCTGAAAAGAACAGGAGGATCCAAACGAATTCTCCCCTGCGATGAAACGACGGAGTTCAGTGGTTGACTGTTTTGGTCTATTTAGTAAGACCTGGTCTATTCTAATGAGAATTCGTGAAGAAAACAGTGACAAAATAGATGGAACTATCACAGCCAAAGCAGTCAACAGACTAAAGAGAAATGTAGAAGAGTCGCTGAATATACTGAAGCCTATTTCCATAGCCTTGGACAAACCACAGAAAGATCGCTGTTGTACTTCTGATCATTTAGGTGTAAATGTGAAACATGGCTTGATAAGAGAACCGTTTGTATCCAAAACATTTAAGGTTTTTTGTTTAATAAATATATATGTTATAATGCGGTTTTCTATTTTTAAATTCCAGTTACCATCCTAATGCAGCTTGAGGCAAATCATGAGCAAAATGTTAATAATCTACGTAAATAAGCAGTATATTATTCACCATTTTCTTATTATACTAAAAATGTACAATTAGGAAACCGACAATATTAAGCTATCCGAGAACTAAATGGATGTGCTTGAGAGACCTTCCATAGTTGAACCAGCACATGGTTAAGATAGCAAAACACTTTACGAAAGTGACACTACAGCACTAATGGGTAGCAACATAAATGGCCTCCTGAAAAGAGAACACAGTTGCCTACTCAATACCCTCTATTCCTTCTTAGAGGGTGGCCTATAGTCATACCACCATGTTTACTATGTAGTTCCCATAACTACCTTTCCCATTCTCTATTAATATAGGTGTTTGCCTCATGGGTGTCTATAGAACCCACCTGTGCTGTGAGAATAAGCTCATTGATGATATGAGCTGCGTGCTGACACCGATCAGGAAGCCCCATGACCTGCGCGACTCTTTCAGGACTAATCCCATCATCTGTGGAGGGAGAGGTGACAAAGACTTAATTAAAAAGGGGAAAAGGCCCACCCACCAAATGAAGCTTCTCTCCAGTATGGCTATAGCCAATGTTTTCCCATAGGTAGATCTGTTGTGTTAGACCTGCCATCTTTCTCCTCTACCTTCGGCCCTTCCCCCAACCCACCTACGAACCCATGTTGATTATCTGAGAAGAGTCTAATAGTGGAAAGATAACACTTTCACATGCAACATGATAAACCTTGAAAGAGATTGCTATATTCTTAATAGGCTAAAGGTAGCCAAGTGACCCAGAGAAAATTATTTGAATTCGTCAAGTCCTGATCCCTAAAGGCCAGGAATATCCTGGAGTACTTTAAAGCCAGGAAAGAAGGTTTTTCCATAATCCAATTCTTTGTATCAATTAGATAAAAGACCAAGACATTGCTGCCGTAAGTCTAACGTTTTGAAAATGAGGTGTATACAATTTCTTTCCAGTCTCACAGGCAACAAGCAGAAAACCTCTGTAAAAACTGCATGAGGAACCAAGGAGGTGGCATGTCATTTTAAACTGGTGTTAGAAAGGAACACTATCTACTGTGCCGCTGTAAGGTCTCCAGTGTAGTCGCTCTTTGCCAGCAAGAGAGCTCTCCTGCCAGCAAAATAAAAGCACACACACAAAAAAGTGCTGTCCACACCAGCGCTTCTCATTGGTAAAACTTCTGTTGGATGGGGTGTGTTTTTTTCCACACCCCGTGACTGACAAAAGTTTTACCGATCGAAGTGCAGTGTAGACACAGCCTAAGTAACTACAAGCAGACAGAAAACTAGCTGCTGTCGATTAGCACTAAGCAATAAAACTGGGCAGTCCCTGTTTCGCACAGTGATCAGAAAGCAACAGACCTTTGTTCTCACACAAACCTGGTTTAAACTGAATCCTAACGCCAGCATCATTCTGAATCTTTTTGATCATTTCTCCATTTCTTCCTATTACAATTCCAACAGCAAACCTGGGCACAGAGACCTGATGGGAAAAGCAAAGCAGTATGAAAACTCAGAACTGGCATATATTCTACTAGTTTTACAAGAGGAGTATTCATCCTGCTTATGTACCATGCCAGGCCAAATGAAGCAGCTCCAGGGATAATGTCTTATCCCTCTTAAGCACAAGTGTATGGGTAATTTTCAATCCTTATTATTTCCACTGGCCATAAATCCCTTCCCCTATCAAAATTAGGCCTCTATATTACAAGAACGGCACTTCCAAAAAACAATTTTGGACGAGATGGAAGTGCCACCCGCAAGCCCAAACAAATGCCCTCTCTGGAAAGCTGGTGAGCCTCTTCTGGTGGATGGGTGCGATATATTTAAAGGCAGGGAGCATTGTGAAGGAAATAAATCCCACTGGCAATGTTTGAAGTTAAATGGTCTCCATCCCTCACCCTGGGGAGGTAACCACAGCACTTGTGAAAAGAACATACCTCTATGCTGCCTCCTCCCATTCTAGAGCTGAAATCACTTCGTACGCCTCGGAAATCTGCCTGATCTTTCTCTCGGATGATCTCCAGTACCATTTCCCTGGCTTGCTGTGGGGAAAAAAATTATGGTTACCTTTTAACTCATGTCTATCCCACTTCCCATCTTGGTGCTCAGGGCCTCAATGATTAGGTGGCATCAAGCAGAATTGCTTCTTATATTAAGCAGACTGAAATTCCTTCACTTGGGATTTCTTTCACCATTTTAATGGAGATCTGTTTTGTATTGCATCCTCCTTCCTCATTAGCAATTTGATAGCTTTTTAGAAGGAAGATACCCATGTGCAATTGTTTAAAATGTCTTTCAAAAAACATGGACATTTGTTTCTAAAATATAATCTTAACTGGGCCTTTAATTTCCTTAAGACCCTTGCTGCTGAACAGAACTCAAACCCTTTTTCTGAAGTAGCTATCACAAAAAAGGTTGACATGGAAAGAAATAAAGTTATTGGCATGATTTAATAAAAGTCTGCCATTTTCAAAATTATCTGCCAAGTGCAACTATTGTAGCATCCAGAGTTTGTTAGGTGCTGGGCAAACAGACAATCCCTGCCCTGAAGGGTTTACAGTCGAAGATCCCTTAATTCTGATTTGCACAGGATTTACTGCTCAGGAAGAACATGGAAAATATGCTGAATCACATCCAGCAAGGCAGACAGAGGGGCAGTCTAGAGAGTGTAAGTGACAGGCGAGATGCAGTTTGGTTGAAAATGTAAGAGGGCTTTTAAACTTGTCTTACAGATCTACACTTTTGTAATGTTAAGTTTAAGTAGTTTATGAATCATAATTCATAAAATTGAAAGCTGTATTACTAGCTAGATACAGCTAGGAGTGTAGGAAAGGATATTAGTGTTCTTCAGGAATGACTTGAAACACCCTATCATTGTAGGTGTTTCTAAAGGCAACCAGACACTCAGCTCCCACAGAAAAATCAATAGGAGCTGGGTGCCGAACACTTCTGAAAGATCTCACCCATTGTTCCTATGCTTGGGCAGGAACTGAAAATTTAACTTTAGCTGTTGGGTGCTACCTGGTGCAACAAACGGCTGTACCAGCCTTTTAATGTATTGAGAGTTGTCTAAATTTAGATTAGTGTGCCAGCCTCTAGTAAGGCACCTCATAAGCACAAATTGGTATAAATGGTAGACTAAACATCCACTATGAAGCATCCTACCACCTCCGGTGGGATCGTGGGATTAAGCTCTGAAGTCACGACTATACGTTTTAAGTACCTAGCACAATAGAGGCCCTGGATGCAACTGCAATATAAATACTGAATACGCTTAAGCTTTGGTGCCATGAGTTGTTCTGCTTTCAGATTATAAGTGTTAACTGGCTGTCTGAGGTATTAAACATTCTGGTTACACTAGAGTCTTATCTATAGCATGGGTGCCAGCACCTACCTTCATCAGTAGACGTTTAGAATGAACAGCAGCCATAATTTTCTAACAAAGCATCTACAGCTTTATTTAACTCCGCTACATGCTCACAAGCACCATCAACAATTCCACTGTCTAAAGGTTCTGTTAGTACAATTATGCAGAATCACATGAAGTGTTTTTACTCCATACCTGTACTTTAAAAGCATCTCCAGTAATACGGAGAGGTTTATCTGCTCCCGTCGGTAATGGGCCATCTTGGATCATAACCATTTTCACACCTGTTCGCTCCTGCAAAAGCCACACAACATTTGAATAAGCATGGTCCCTAAACAAGAGTGAACAGTTAGTGACCAAAGTTTGGACACCTAACATTTATATGGGTCAGATCAGCAGTCTTCCAGCATGCTATTTTTTAAGCAATCTACGATACTCTGCTTTACAAAAGACCACAACTGCTCTACAGCCTGAGCACAGGACTGCAAGGAGGTGCGCTTCTCACCACACCACATTCTAGTGCAGAGACCACTGCAAAGAGAAAATCCAACTTCTGTCTTTCCATCCAGGCGTAACAGTGAGATAAGAACCTCTCTAAATACACAATTACACAGTGTGCCAGATACCTTTGGATGATACAGCCAAAATTAAAGCTCTCAACAAAAATCACAATTACTATCTTGGCATAAATGTATTTCTGAAGCCCTTTATAGCCTTGAAAGATTTGTAAAGTATACCAAGATAGACAGAGAGAAAAATATATCCAGGAACACTGATTTACACACAGATGTGTTCATGGGGGTGGAGGGAGAGAAGAGGAGATTAAATACCAACTTCACCTACAGAAGCAATGAATTTGATGAAACGTATCCTGGGGAACAGCACAGCAGGCATTAAGCAGTTTCACCAAGGCACCTGAATACTGACCTGGGACACCCTTTGCTATGCCAGATGAGGGCCCTTCCTAAACAGCGCATACACCTTGCCACAGCTGGGTGCTTCTCTTATGATGCAGACAAACATCCACTAGGAGCTCAACTGAGGACAAGATCATGCTTTTTGTAACTCAGGGCTGGATTTGAACCCAGATCTCTGAAGGTGAAAGACTAACATTAACCTCCTACAGCAGGCACTAGAGGCTCTTTATTTTAAAGCATGCTTTCTTGATCTCTATTGGGTCACATACCACCTTCTTAAGTTGTTGTGAAGTGAATGGATGGAACACCAAGCTCACATACTACCAGTGGTACGTGTACTACAGTTTGGGAAACCTTAATCTAGAGGAACTTTCCCCTAGCAAAGTTCCTTGAAGTAAAAACATCTTGCACACCTGCAACTGTTTTATTGTTTCGCCTCCTTTGCCAATGACTAGACCCACTTTGGATGCCGGGATCAGAATCTCCTGGATCGTACTGTTGCCATCAACATCGTTGTGAAAGCCAGGGCCATTCCGACAGCGATCCACTATCTGCCCCAGTAGCCTCTTCGCTTGTCTTTGAAAAGAAGCAAGGAAAACGACCATTAGACAACACTGTTTCATCTGCCCAAGAAACCATTGGAATGTGAGACATTTGGGGAGAGGAGAAGTGAAGAGATGAGAAGAAAACCATGGTTAGCACAATGGCTTTTATGCTTTGGAACACCAATTCCCCTTCACAACACCTATCGGCACTTTGATTTCTAAAAAGTGGAAAAGGGAGGAAGCAGTGCATCTTGACACCTTTGATGCTTACACATTTTTAAAGCATTGGCTTCACCACAGCTTGGGTGTACCACATTTTAAGTGGTACTGTTAATATAAATCTTCGTAAATCGCAACCACAACCTCACTTCCTGACTGAGGCAGGCAAGGAGTGCTGCTCTGATACAGTAACACAGCAGGTTAGACCACCACCCTCTGATATGACACAGAGCCACAGGTGAATCCCTTCTTCTCGGCCTACTCTCCCCCAGCAACACTGGCAGGGTTTGCTTGCAGCCTCCCATCCTAGCTGGGGCTGCTAAGGTGGTACAGAAAATGGGGCAGGGACCTCCTGTAGCAGCGAGGGCATGAGATTAAATGCTGCTTGTGAAAGCAGGCGGATGACAAGGCCAGGAGATTGCTCCCTGCAGCTTTATAATGGCTGAGCTGACTGGCAGTGGCTTTCCATCTACCTGCCCCTTCCCTTCACTCAAGAGGCTGAAGCCAGGTCAGCAGTCAGCCATTTGCACTTGGGTGGTGTTCTTCCTCTCTCCTCCACTTAGCATCCAACCATCCCATGTACATCAGGACTCTGAGGGAATTGTCCCCTTCAGATGCATTCCCCTGGGCGTGTCAACTCAGGGGGTGGGGGGGTCCGATGGCCTGTGTCCAACAGCAGAGAATCACTCCAACCTCGGGCCTCAATCAGGAAGCAAGGCAGGAGCTGGAATTTCCAGAAGTACATTTCAGATTTGAAATTAACAGTTGTGTTCTTGGTTGTTTTTTAAAAAAAGCACAAAACCAATCTTAAGTATTCATAAAGCCCTTAAGTTAATTTTTTTGATGGAAAAAGTAAGGGAGAGATTAAAACAGAGGGCACATTGAAACACACAGCATCATCTGCCCTCTGTTTTAATTGTCTTCCTTACTGTTTCCATTAAAACATAATTTTATTCAAAATTTAAGGGCTTTATGAATACTTAAAATAATCTTTTTTTTTTTTTTAAACCACCACCTAACTGTTAGGAATATTGCCCTGTTATTGAGCCTTCTTCCTCATTCAGCTTCACAAGTCTAAAGAAGTGGGATCACTTGAGACTGCCTTGGATAGGAGTATGTGTTTAGCTGCATGTTTCAGAACTGTAGGTGTTAAGATCTGCTCTTACCCATTTCCCCCAAGTGTCTCATCAGGCATTACAGCTTTTTAGTATTTTGCTCTTGTTCTGAAATATTCTTCGCTAGAGGAAAAAAATGCCTCAATACCAGCAAAACCATATTGTTTGCCCTATAATGTGTGCTTGCCAATTACACTTATTCTGGTTCAATGCTTGCAGAATTATGGTAGAGTGAGGGGACTTAAGCATCCTTAGATTTCATAGGAACGGAAGAATAGTGAAAGTCTTCTCTTGAGAGAGACAGTCTTTGTGCCTACATATTTTTATCAAAATGCAACTCAACGATTTCCAGATGGATTTTAAAAAACCCACCTACCCAAAGGTTGGGGAGAGAAAGAGCAGCTCCATATGTTAAGTGTGTTCCTGTAAGCCTGAGGATCCTGGATCCAGTCCCAGCAGGAGGTCCTCAACTGGTTTGTGAGAGTCTCAAACTCAGCTCCTGGGAAGGGGGAGGGAGGAAACACTGTCCCTAAATTTTCTACAGGCCTACAGAATAGAAACCCCTGCTGGATTGCCAAATGTGCGTCTACCATGCAGGGACCAGAGTTCAAATATTCAGTTCAGCCCTTCGCTTCTAGCTGGCAGCAATATGGAGGAGGCATCCTGATGGGCCTCATGCTGCTCTGGAGGAACACCTCCAGTTTATTCAGGAGTGCAACTGACAGGCTCTGGGGGCCTTGTGCTGGAAGGATGGCCATCTCAGTAGCAGTGGGAAGGCGGAGGGGAGAAGAGTGACCTTTAATGGTTTAATTTAGTATCCTGGAAACTTGCAGTTAGTCAACTGCATCTTAAGTGCCCTAAGAGCAACCCTGTGAAATGGAATTCCATGGGAATTTCTGCAGAGGGTTCAGCAGACTAACTGGAAAAGCCTTTGATGAGTAAACATCTCAGTGTTAGACCACCTGGTTCTAGAGTCTGGTGACCCTAAAGCTTCTATAGGCCAACATTTGCTGATTGTGGCTAACCAAATAGCAGCACTGATAGAACACAGTGGTAAGGAAGAAGAAAGGAAAGGAGAGAAAAAAAGAACAAAACAAGACTCACTCAATGCTCTCTGGTGTTCCGGTGAGCACACAGGGCCTCTCGGGCATCCCGCCGCTGTCTGTGAAGGGAACAAGAACATGACAGGGATTGGATATTTCACAACTCCTGAATCGCCAACAGTAGCCAGCCAAGCAGGCAGATACAAACAGCCTAGGCATAGCCTACAGAACTAGCTCTTTCATGGTTAAGAGAGGCAGTAAAATCTACAGGATCCTTTATGGATTGCACGTTATAAGAGGGTGGTTAGAGACATCCAATCTCAAGAACAAAGGGCAGCCTCAAAGTACACACAGTTCTTGTGTGAAGCAATCAGGTTCTATACCCGATTTGAACACTTGGCTGCAATTCATTATAATTATGTATCTGGAAATAAAGCAAATATTTTCTAAGTCTTTTATTTATCCTTCAATCACCCTGCACACTCACTCCTGCTTGAGTATTCAGTCTTGTGCCTGTGGCATCTTAGACTGATATGATTATGGTGTTTTCCTACACTTAGTACAACTACATATTCCACATTAGCTTTCTTTTAAGTGTCACACTCCTAGTAAACAAGTTGTTACAAGCAATTCAATTGGATTAAAAACACTGGTCAGCTGCTTCAGTGACCAAAGGGCAGCACTAAAATGTTCCCTTTGCACATAGAACATGTTAATAAGAATTCAGAGATATCCAGGAGCAACATATTTCAAAGACAAAATGGATGTTTCCTTTATTTTTAAATCTCTCCCTGCCAATTAAGATTAAAAACCCAGAAGATAATATTTTGCAATAACGATATAGTAACACACGTCTGTTTTCCCATGGGGGGCGGGGGGGCAGAGACACCGACTATCTTCACAGAAAATAGTATAAAGCAAGAATACGCAGCATACCACACCAGACTGGTACAGTCTCCTTTTTAGTTTGAGATGGATCCTATCAGGAGCAACTCCTGACCTCTTGAAATTTCAGTTTCCAAAAACTGACAAGACTAAGCAATTAAATACAATCCACATCTGATCTCTCCAAAGAAGTGCCACTGGAAGACAGCCCTAAATAGGAGCATTTCCCATTTCTGTAGGAAACAACATGGACTATAATTTAACACTTAAGTTGCATCTGCTTCTTGATTAGAGGTGGTCCCCTCATTTTGCTCCCAGAAGTAGCTAACAGGTCTGTTTTCTGTGCTAGTACGGAGGTCAGTCCCAGAACAGAATTCCCTTGTGCATCAGTTGGTAACCAGCGATAACACACATGAATGTGATGCACAGCCAGGTCTCCACGTCTATTGGACATGCCATATTTCAATGCCACGCCCTGCTTCCACTACACACACTAGCTCTTACCTGGAGCAATCTGAATTTTGCAGCCAGACTCTGCCTGGATCCGTGAGATCTGTTCACCGCCCCTGCCGATTACTGAAACAAGTTCAACAAGTGTCAATTTACTGTAGTCCTAGCCAAGAGCAGAGTATCTGCTCCCTTTCCTCCATTGCAACTGGCAGTAAAGGGGAGACTATATTCCAAAACTGTAAAACAGGCCTCCATACTCTGGTACACAGAAAGCCAGTGTTATGGTAGAATCATTACTAGAATTCAGCAAAAAATTTAATTGTATTTCCTTGTAAATACAAGTCTTACACTGAACTGGGAATACATGGTAGGTAAAAATAAGTCACTAAACAGAGCCAGGCCAAGAAAGGTGTTTTAAGGTTATTGTCCTGTGACAACCTGAATCTCAGGTCTGATAAGAAAACATGGCTGTCCTGATAATTTTGCAGCCAAAGCACAGGTATTTTGGGTGTTGCTTTATTTATTTATTTATTTTTAATAATTCACTGTCCCTCCTTCAAGAGCATGTCGCTGGTTTGATCTACATTTTAATACACCTGGGTTTTATATTGAAGTGCCATGCCAGACCTCAAGCTGAAAGTGAAAGCTGGCCTCCCTTAGATCCCCTGCATCACTGAATGACGATTGTGTTCCACACTGTATAGCAGGGATATGGCTGGCTGTGCATGTTCTCTACACCCTTCCCAAAGAGTAACATGGAACACAGCTGCAGGTCAGCCAAGTCTAGCAGGCATGATTGGGTCAACATTCTCTCAGTAGAGGGCCCTCAACTGTGGAACTTGCTTCTGCTAGTACCTGTTTGAGCTTGAATCTTTATCACCCGCTTAGTGTGTGGCATGAAGCAACTTTATGCCCAGGCCTCCTTCTTACGGAACTACAGAACTACCTTCTGAATGGCCAGCACCTGGCCCCTAAAAGAGATGGGGGGGGGGGGGGGGGGGGGGGGGGGGGGAAAAGAGTGCCGCTCCTTTATAAGAAACTAACAAATGAAGAAAGAACTGAGCCAGGAAGAGTGTTTTCAATTTCAGCTTCAGGTTGGACACCCGGTCAGTCTGTGTGTAAGTAAACATGGATTGTTATTTCCCTTTTCACTCTTCACACACTAAGCAGAGCATTTTGGGTGATGCTCCTTTACCAGAAGAGATGGCATGCTGGAATCCGAAGGTTATGGAACATGCCATGGCATGACTCTTTAGTCATGCCAGCAGGAGGATTCCCTTGAAAGGACAAACAGTGAACAGCTGGAGGAACACAGGAATCAGGGTGAAGGGTGTGAGAACATCGTCAAGGGTGCAAGAGTGAGGTGAAGGAGAGAGAGAAGAAACAACAATCAGGAAGAAAAAGGAGAGAGAAATCCACCTGGGCAGGAAAGTACACACCAGTTATTTCTCACTAGGGATCTGTAAAAATTCAACTTTCACTTTAAGTGTTTAAACACTATTTCTCTCCTCCCTCTTCCCCCATCCCCACTGACAATAGTGTACTTAAATGCAGTAACTGGCTCTGGTGACAGGCAAATGGATTCATTCTTGGCAAACCATTATGTAATTTGGTCTGGGGAATCTGTGGTTACAGCCAGAGTTACCAGAACAGCAGATCTTCAAAAATCTGTGTCCCCTGCCACCTCACACCCCAAAAACCCCTATTCATCACTGTAAAAGCCTTACCAGCAAACAGGTAGTTTATATCTGGGTTTTTAAGGAGGCCATTGTGGCAGAGACAGTTTAATTCGCCCTTACTGGGAGATGTTATTAATAGGCAAGATTTTTCACAGACAGTAAATTCACAGTGGCATTGACTGAAGTTGTGTGCCTTTTTCCCTCACCCACCACAATAAGCACTGTTCCTGAACAGAATGTATATTTAGAAACTGAATTTAAAACAAAAACCTCTAGGATACTTACTAAATCCAACCATTTTATCAGGCACTTTGAATTCTTCTGTTATTACTGTCCTAAAAATGGAGATTCAAATAGTCACTGCAAAGAACAGTTTAGTAGACCACCTTTGTCCTCCCATACAAGTCAGCCACCGAATACAAAGTTGTGTATAGAAAAATAAACACTTCAGCCATAATCAAAACCATTTGGGTTGGAAGTGACCCCTAGAGGGTCATCTATTCTACCCCCTTCTTCGTGGAAGAACTGGTTTAGTTATTCCTAAACGCCGATATATTTTAAATCTAGCCTTGATTAGCTCCACTGAAGTTGATTCCATACCTCCTTTGGCTGTTCTTGCTCCAAATGCATAGCTGTTCAAGTAAGTACATCTTTTTCTAAAATGGAACCTCCATTTTCCATGATGCAGCTTAAGCCCATTACTTCTTGGTCTGTCCTTATTGCATGAGACTAACTGGCCTCTGACCTCTAATACCCCTTCATGCATTTGTAGACAATTATATCTCCCCTCGGCTAGATCTTCTCTGGAATTAACATAAGCAGTTCTCAGCTCTTCCTCTTAGGTCTTAATTTTCACAAAATGTTTCATCATGTTTATTGCTCTCTGGACACTCCAATTTGCCTATCTTAAAAAGTGATGCCAAAAACTAAAGTTTTCCATCTGAGGCCTAATCAGTGTCGAGTAGAGCAGAATAATTACCTCGCTTGTTTTCCAAATGATACTCCTGTTAAACACAGCTCAATGCATATGGCATTTGCCTTTTTTATTAGCACTTGATTCAAGTGAATCTTGATAAACACTTCCCAACTCTTCATACATTGAAACATGCACAATATCCAATTTGTTTGACACCCCTGAAAGCAATTAAATATCTCTGGAGGAAGTTTCTAACGAGGCCTCTTGCGAGATCACACAGTTTGTTTTATAACAGCCATTGGAAGAATAAAAATACGGATTTCTAAACTTTTCCCCAGCTGTGCCATAGATAAGTACTTATGACTGAAGACCTAATCTGTAATATGATTACTACTGCAGCACTATATTGTCCCCACTCATACCAGAGTTAGAATACGGGTCGCCTTTAGTGTCAGACAGCAGTGTGATGCCATGGTTCGATCCTATATTGTAAAAGGGACCCCAAGTGAATTAGTGGTGGTGAAAGAGTGCTAGTTGACAGCTTAAAGAATGAGGTCCTCTGTTTGGAAAGGGAACAGGCAGAGCAAGGGTCTACCAACTGATCTAACATCACACTTACACCTTGGTGTAATAGTACCACTTCTAAGTACTGGGAGGTTGCAAGTATCCATATCCATTCCTTGCCCTTTCTGCTGAGCCCTTAAACAGAGGGATTGGTTAGAATGGTAGTGTGCTGCCATCAGCACATCTGGAATTTAAGGGCTTTGAGCAAGAGGCACCTTCTGAAGTGAAATCACCACTACTCTCGACAGAAATGCAAGATTCTAAAAACCAAGCATGACTTAAGACATGGCATTCTTTAGAGCCACACTATGCCATGCCTGGTAAGGAGTCATCCGAGGGGTCGTATTTTACCAGCAAAACGAGAAAAACTCAATTGACAGCTTAATACTTCTGACTCCTCTTCCACTGCCAAAAAAGCATGTCATTTTCTTATGCTCAGTCCTACAAATTTAGATGAAGTCAAATCCAAGCCTTCCTTACAAAAATGTGAGCTCTTTTTTCCAAGTGTGCACAGTCTCAGAAAGGGTAGGCAAAAACTGCAGTCTGGAGAAAAACAGAGCCTATAGTTTTCCACGTTCTCAACCTCTGACTTCCTAGCACTCTAGTACAGATGGTGGATCAATAAACAATTAGAACTGATCAATAAATAATAAAACATAACCCACTGCTTACCTTTGATGTACCAGGGCCCCTAACTGGTTACCTACTGTGGCAGAGAGAGGAAAAAGGAAAAAAAATCAAAGCATTAGTACGGATAAACTAACTTCATCCCTATAGAAAGAGTTCTTACCATTTCATCAGAAAAAAGAAAGCAAAGCAAAACAGTAATTTAGGTTCAGTGGCTGAAATGAATGTGTTATGTGGTAAGAAACAGGAGGGGATTTCTTGATCAACGCAGTCTACAATCCAGTGTCCAGCTGAACACAGGAAAGGAAATTGATCTGTATTTCCCCATGCTGAGAGTCATGGGAGAAAATCCTGCCAGCCCAAATCCCTGTAACTTACCTCCTCCCCCTTCCCAAATTAAACCCAATGTAAAGATCAAGCAGATTTTGGTAGATATTAAATTAAAAAAAAAATCAAAAAGCCAAAATAGATTTTGAGATTTAGTTTAATCAGAAGCATTAGAGATCACTTGCACATACTTCTCTCTGTATCTCTTATCTGTGCTCCATGGAGCCCACTTAAACGGAGACCTGTTAAAGGAATAGGTCTGTTAAGTAACCTTGTGGCACCCACATTGTATCCTTTTATCACATTTCTACTGAATACACACATTTCAGCCACTCTTACATTGTCAGCTGGTGGTGGCTCATCTAGGATTACCCCTCACCTCCTCAACTAACCTCCCCCAACCAAGACAATGTTTTTTCTATTTGTTTCATCCTCCCACCACTGCCAATAGATTAATTTTTCCTCCAGAAGTTACCTTAAAAATATGGTGCAAATACAGACAGGGTCCCACTGCAAAGTAGGAAAACATCCTGCAAAGCTTCCTACAGGACTTCACCTGTGTCTAACACACTAAGAAATGGGCCATTTGTTCCTAACAACTAGAAGACCATTTTGATTACATCATACGCCTGGGGGGCATAGATGGTGAAAACAGATGAAACAAGCAGATACCATCTCAACTGTGATAATAAATATTTTGTTCCTAACTTCTTGGTGATAAGTTGTCACTCAGATGATGAGAATAAGAAAACCGATGCACCTCACATTCTTCAGATATAAGAGAGTATTTTTTGCAATGCTGTAGCCATGTTGGTCCCAGGATATTAGAGAGGTGGGTGGGTGGGTGAGGTAATCTTATTGGACCAGCTTCTGTTGGTGAAAAGAGACTAGCTTAGAGAGTACACAGGACTCTTCACGGCCGGGAAAAGTGCTCAAGTCAGGTCTACACTACAAATTTATAGCTGCGCTGCTTTAGCGCGTCTGGTGAAGGCACTTTAAGTCAACAGGAGAGAGCTCTCCCACTGGCTTAATAACTCCACCTATGTTGGTGGAAGGTTCTGAAAGGGTCTAGGGATGTAAATATTGTTTAAAAAGTTCACCCATTTAAACTATTAAAATTATATTGTTCAAACGGTTAACGATTAAAGGGGAGGGCTGGGGGGCTGCTCCAGCCAGCCGGCATGGCTTGGACTGGGGCCGCTCTGGCCAGCCAGTGCAGGGCTGCTGGAGTCGGCGGGCCGGCCGGCCCGGGGTTAACCATTTAGACTAATGCTAACCAGTTAATATTTTACATCCCTAACAGGGTCTCACTGCAAAGTAGGAAAAACATCCTGCAAAGCTTCCTATAGAACTTCACTTGTGTGAAACACACTAAGAAATGGGCCATTTGCTCCTAACAACTAGAACACCATTTTGATTACGTTGGTTATGAGGGGTATTGGTCATCACAGGAGCAGAGAGGAGTGCAGGTTTTGCATCTGTTATGGCAGGGTCTGATGCCGCTTTGAACTGGTATGTCCTGAACTGTGAAGACCTTGCTTCTGATGAGCACGGTGAGGTTGGAGGATTGTTTGAAGCAATACCCTGTCATAACAGATGCAAAAGTTGCAGACATATTTCCACCCTTATGATGATCAATACTCCCACAACATACATTTCAAGATCCATAGGTCCTTCACATACCTACCATAACATGTGGTATACCTCGGCCAGTGCACTAAATGCCCCAATAGCAAATACCTGAGTGAAATTAGACAATCACTATGCTCTCAAATGAACTCTCGGGGGGGGGGGTAAAGACAAGAACACCACATCAGCAGGCAAACACTTTTCACAGAATGATCACTCCGTATCGGACCTCTCAGGCCTCATTCTCAAAGGAAACCTGCACAACACCTTCAGAAGACTAGCCTGGGAGCTTACATTCATAACTTTGCTAGACACTACAAGGCATGGACTCAAAGACCCTGGATTTATGGCTCATTACAACAATCTGTGACCCGCTAACCCTCCTTTGTCCTGACTGCAGGGGTAACAACTGCCCACCTCCCCTTAAATGATCTTTTGCAACATGTTCCTCCTTGTATTTAGCTGTGACACGGAGTACCATTCTCAGACTGAAAGACAAGCTCTGTGTAAGCTTAAAAGCTTGTCTTTGGCCCAATAAGAGTTATTACCTCACCCACCTTCTCTCTCTCTCTAAGAGGAAAATGCATAAAATCTGTGACCAGACACACTCTAGATAAATTAAAATAGGCAGAGTCAATACCTTATTTCTCTTCTGTGTCAATATCTTGATAATGGTCCTGGACCAAGATATTGACAGAATATATATATTTTTATTATGCTGTTCAGCTCAGAGGTAAGACAACTGCTGTGTTATTGACTCCTTTAGATTTGCCTTTGCATACGCTCACTCTGAATATAAAATGTCCTAATTTAATAGTTATCAATACTGCAGTAGAAAAGTTGGGTGACGTAATGGGGAATATTTGCTCTTACTGATAACGGTACTATTACACAGAACGGCTGAGCAAGTAAGATACAAGTTTACACAGTAAATTCGGAAACACACCACCCTGTCCTCAAGCTGCCTTAAAAATATTTTTGCTACAATCATAGGGCAAGAGACATTATTTGTATTACCACAGCACTAGGAGCCCTAGCCACGGATCACAATTCCACATTATTCCAACCAGGTGGCAGAAAGAGCAGTCCCATTATTGCCAATGCTGTTGTTTCACATTTCCTTTTAGCATTTTCCCGAACGCAATCCGTTTCAGCATCTCTCTTAGCAAACTGGATATGCCTATTTAAGAAACAGAGCTGTATCCCAAGAAGCCCTTCCACCTGTCCTAAATTTTACACTAATTAAGAATAGCTTCCATTTTGTAACAAGACATTACACTTGGAAGAAAGTACTCATTGGGGACATACTGTTTTGTTGACAAGCAGAAGAGCTCATTTAAGTCATGAAAATAACGTACTGCACATCCGTAGAGCCTCCCATCCAAAGATTTTGAGCGCATTACAAACGAATTAACCCTTTCAACATGCAGGTAAAGTAGATATCCTCATTTTACTTGAGGGGAAATGGGGGGCACAAAGAGGTTAAGGCACCTACACAAAGTCTGTAACAGAGAGGAGTAGATTTCTTGCCTCCTAGTCCTATATGGCTTAAGCACAAGACTTCCCTGCACCTTCTGCTTACATGCACTCTCCCTGTTCCCTACCCAAGAACATGAAATGTTGAGAAACACCGTAGCGCGTGTGCACACACACACACAACCCTGCCATGAGAAACTGATTAGCCCATGGTTCCAACAATCTGAAGTTTCATTCTCTCTCAAACATGCCCATTTTGCTCTGAAAGACAGACTAATAGAGAGGCAAGTCTGGGGCAGAATGCATGCACTGAAATACCACAAACTGATGATATATTCTAGGCAGAAGGCACCATCTTCTTCTTAATGGCAAGGAGAGGGTTGAACACTGATAGGCCATGTATGTGTTCCCCCCCCGCCTTTTTACATCTATTGAGTACAATTTAACTGTAAGTGCAGTCATTTTACTGCAAATAAGGAAAAAGACTGAATAAAATCAGCCCAATTTCCTGTTAATGGCACCTGCTGGTTGATAACTCTACATCCTGCTTTAGGCTTCACCTTAACTGATTTCTGCCCAACAGATACTCAAAACAAATGCAGATTTTTATTTTTTATTTTCCACCCTATAAAACAGTGCAGTGCCTCCCACTAAATTAATGTGCATGGTGGGAATATATAATCTTATGGAAGAAAATATCCCTCACAAGAATAAAACCACAGCAATGCATCACAAGAGGTAGCTGAGGAATATAAGGTTGCAAACTATACTTTAGGATTTTGAGAAGTACACTCTTATTGAAGAGGGTCAGGAGTGTTTGGGGAATGGGGTGGTTCAAGTGTATTTTTTCCCCAAATACTTCTCCCGCCTCAAGTCAGTCACTAGTTTTCTTCCTAATGAAGCCTTAAAGAACTGCAACCAGAGGGGAGGTCTGCCGTTCTTCCACTCATTAAATGTTATTACAATTCCTTTAAAGTGCTCATTACTGCAAATAAAACATTTGCATCTTTAAGGGATCACTGAAATGAGGGAAGAGGAGATTGGGTTCTGACTGCCACAGAACCTTCTGACTCTTGGTCTCAGTTCCCCATCCCGGTCTTGCAGATAATACGTCCTCTCTTTCACCCTTTGTTCTAGTCTATTTTGATTGGAAGTTCTGAGACAAGGATCATCCTCTACTATGTGTTTGTACAGCACTTAAAAGGGGCCATGATCTTGGTTGGGACCTCTAGGCACTACTCTAATACAAATAATAGCTCAGGGGGGAGGGCTAGCTCAGTGGTTTGAGCATTGGCCTGCTAAACCCAGGGTTGTGAGTTCAATCCTTGAGGGGGCCACCTAGGGATCTTGGGCAAAAATCAGTACTTGGTCCTGCTAGTGAAGGCCGGGGGCTGGACTCAATGACTTTTCGGGGTCCCTTTCAGTTCTATGAGATAGGTATATCTCCATATATTATTATAAACATTATATTTGCTTTGCCACATGCAGTCACCATAAACATTTTGGGGGGTGGGGAGATGTCTCTAGGATTCTTCCCCATCTCCTCCTGCCAATGCTCTTTGCCCCAGAATAACAGCAGTCCTCTACCTGAAGGCTGAGCACTGGTTCTAAATCCTATGTCACTAAAGAATACAAGACAATTCCTCAAAGGCCTGACTGGACTTAAAATGGATGTGACAAAGTTCAGGGTCTGATCTTCAATTTCTGAAACTCAAAATGCTGCTACCAGACAAGTTCCCCTCTTCCTTTGAAAAAGCAACCTTATTTTTAAAAACATTGTTTGGTGCTGTAACGTGGTTAAATTGTGCCAGTAGCTAGAAATATTCTGGCACCACAACAGTAGCAGCCAATAGAAGATGGGGACTGAGTCATGAGAGCTGGATTCTATTGTCAACTACATACAACCAAGACCAAGACACTTTATCTATGCAACTCAGGCCCTGTCTACACAGTGCGGCAGAGCACTTAAAGTGTTGCACTCTAATTCCCTGTATAGCCCCTGTTGATACGCTCTAAAGGCACCTAATGCATGTTGATGTAGTCCGGTTTGAAACAGCTCTATATATGTTCACATGCATGAAGAATCTTTTCAAGCATGTCAGTAGGGTCTACACTTTAGAGCACTCTACGATTTACACCCCTCCTGTGTGCATTCCTCATCACTAAAATGGAGATAACCCACCTCTGCAAAAAGCAATAGAGGGTCCTGTGGCACCTTTAAGACTAACAGAAGTATTGGGAGCATAAGCTTTCGTGGGTAAGAACCTCACTTCTTCAGATGCAAGTCATCTTGACTGTTATTACACTAGAAACACAGATGACATTTGTTTAAAGGCACAGGAATGGGACTCCAGAGATATGGCTTTTAACTCCTGATTCTGCCATAGACATCATGGGTCACCATGGATAAGTCATGTAGGCCCTGATTTAGCCAAGTATGTGACTAAGTCCATCCCTGTTCAGGAAAGCACTTCTGAATCAGGGCCATAATCTTCCTGTGAATCAGTTCCCATCCATAAAATAGGTATAATACCTTCCTTTATCTGCCTTGTCTATCTATGACATGATTCAGGGAAGCAGTGAAGCATGTGCAGTCACACCTTTTTAAACAGGATGCTTTTCTGAATCAGGACCTGAGACTGTAAGCTCTATGTGTTTGTACTGTGCCCAGTACAATAGGTCACGGATCTCAGTTTGGGACACGAGGCTGTACTGCAATACAGCTCATAATGATTGGCATACTTCTGGGATGAAGATGTAACCTTTTGTTGGCCATCATTTTGTACATTATCAGTTTCAATGGTGAAAAATAAGATAATTGAATGTATAGTAAATGTACAGCAATTATAGCTCACCATTAGTAAAGAAGCTGTGGCCAGTATCTGTTCTCCCACTCAGGCTTTTGCAATGAAATGTTCTTACTGCATTTCCATCAGCCCTTAATATTGCTTATAATGTGTTAAGAGCCTGAGATCTCTAAGTGCTGGGAACCCTCAATTCCCACAGAACTCCATGGGAGCTGACTGCATTCAGCACATTGCATGATGGGGCTAAAAAGATATGAAGTTACTGTAGACATCTATTTATTGCAGCTTTGGATGGGAAGGATTTCAAGTGGCATTCAGCTGCCCTAACATTTAAAGTAGTTGATCACTTGAGGAATCTTGCGGCTCCCATTAGGTTTGCTAGACCCTTGTTGATTTAAATTAATAATGTATTGCGTGTTGGAAATGTGCTCTCTACTTCTGCTACCTGTAACATTTTACATCTAACAACTCACCATATTAAAACAGTCTCAAGAAATTGCTCTACATGCCATTGATTAACTCGGTGCTCAGATGCTTTCATGTCCTAGATTGTTTCATTACAGGCTGCATAGGGAATCAGGTAATGAGTTGTCTCCCCCTCTGGTCCTGCTCCAGAGAATGAATACCCCCATTGACAGGAGCCTGGGGGGAGCCCCGAGAAGTAATTAACGCTGGTAACATGTTAGGTAAGAAAAGTTACAACATACTCTAGTTCTTTCCATTCAGAGTGTAATAGTAACAGTCTGAGTTATAAAAAGTAGTGAGGAAAGAGCATTCAACAGAGTAACGGAAGCAGAATGAAACAGATGAAAGGAAAGATTAATCTGTGTTCTGTTTATTGTGCATTCCGCTTCACCCAAAGTAATATCAGCATCTTCTATTTTTAATTTTTGTATTTGAGTTTGATCACAGCCCGTGCAGATGTTGTTTCATGCTTCAGGTGTTTAAACTAACTAATTTTAAAGATGTCCATGGGGCATGCATCTTTTAGCACTTGGAGCAGCTTTTCACACTTCGGCTCTCTGTAGGCTCTGGGAAGTATTTCTTTACACTTGAAGACGCTTTTGTTAAGTGGCCTGGAAGCAGCATTTCTGTACTGTCATCTTAGTAAATTCAGACCAAGGCTGAAAGGAAAAGGCCTGAAAAAAAAAACGATTTTTCCCAGGTTGAGAGACCTCTAACACATTCC
>NW_020664589.1:8150896-8178635 GCF_002925995.2 Terrapene triunguis | reverse complement strand
CCCAATACTTCTGTTAGTCTTAAAGGTGCCACAGGACCCTCTGTTGCTTTTTACAGATTCAGACTAACACGGCTACCCCTCTGATACTTGCCACCTCTGCAAAGCGCTTCTAGATCTTTTGAACAGAGGTGCTATGTAAGTGCACGTAAAATTAAATAGACGTTACAGTGTGGGTATTCGTGCCAAAAGAGCCAGTTTTGCCCAACTGTGCTACCAGTTCTCAGTTAGACCCCCACCCTGTCCAAGCCCTGTGTGTGTGAAGAAAAGCATGCACCCATTTCAGACTACTTCTCAGAGAAAGGAAATAATGAAACTGAAAATCACCTGTTTCAGGCTCCATTTCAGACCCACAGCCTAGGTCAGTGCAGCCAATTTTAGTAGCTCTAAATTGTAGATTAAGGTTATTTTAAAGGGGGGGGGGGGCTTATGCACTGTGTTTTCCAATACTATGACAAATCTCTTCTCTCAGAAAAGGCTATAAAAGCAACAGAACTTATGACCAATGCATTACCATTTGTCACAGAGAATTTCATACTCTTTCATCACTCAGCAGTGCTGACAGTCATTTACAGAACTGTACAGGTATGAGTTAAGATTTCCTAGACCCTGGCAGTTCATTCCCACATTCAGCTGTTGGAAAACTGGATTCAGAGAATATGCAAGAGTAGTAAGTAAGAACAAAAGTAATTTTGCAAAAAGCACAAAAAAGTTATGTGGGGAAGCTGTAGTGGAGAGGACTGCATCCAGCCATGAACATGCAGCATAAAGAGAACAATGAGCCAGGCTATTTTTCACTACTGGCTTTGTTTTGATACTTACCAGAGGGGTTTAAACATGTGTTGGATTTTGGAAGGGGTGGTTATGAAAGTCATCTGAAAAACCCCTTTGTGCTGATGTTTCCAAACTGTGGTCCATGGATCACTGGTGCTGTGCTGAAAACTGGCTGGTCACATAGCACTGGCTATCCTTGTTTCCAGCTACTGATTATTAAAAATATAACATACTCTCCCAATATTACTTTTCCATAGACATGATTATTAAAGAGGTCTCAGGGATATTATGCAGTTGTAGATGGGAAGGGATGTGGTCCACACAGTCTTAGTAGGGAGAGAGCTGGTCATTTATAAACATCTGTAAATCATGGACTACCAAAAAATTGACAACCTCTGCCTTAAATGTCTCTATTTAAAATTCAGTGGGAGTTCTGTGAAGAGGCTTACTAGACTGGGCTCCTAGTTTGCTGCAGTAATACAATTTTCTCATCCTACACTTAAAGAGAGGGCATTCACTGGGATAATCATATTTCTGTTTAAGATTTACTTACTACAAGTAAAACCTAAGATTACTAACACTGAAATAATAAATATATTTCCTTTCCCCCTCCCATCCCTACAAGTTTGATGACTTAGTGAATTTCACAGATTTTGCATGTGGTCACTTATTTTTTATCCCTGCACAGTCAGTCAATTTCCATTTTGTTTGCATGGTCTTACACAGCAGAGTATTTTTTTAAAAAGGACATTTTGACTGTAAAACCACAAAGATATACAAGGGGGGGGTCAGGGACAAATAAAGTACATTCAACTTTAAGAAAGCTAGAGACCAGATTTCAAGCACAGCAGTCCATTAAAGTACAGAGTAATATCTGTATTTCTATCCACTGTATGCAGACAAAGTCTACATGTACAAAATCCACCAGAGAGTACAGCACCTCTAAAAGGTTCTGCTTGGAAACCAAACAATGCCTGCTATAAGGAAGCATCTATATGAATGAGGAACTTACAATGGAATTGAAAGGAACTGCAATGAATCAGCAAGCTCATTACAGAAGCTGAATTTGTGCTGCTGAGGTTATTTAACAGCACTTAACCAAAATTTGGAGGCATTCATGATTTGCCGGTAAAACTTCACTGTGGGCTTAAATTTACAAGTGCAAGGTCTGACTAGATAAAATTATATTTGTATATATATATGTATAAAAGGGCTGTCAAGCAATTAAAAAAATTAATAGCGATTAATCGCACTGTTAAACATTAGAATACCATTTATTTAAATATTTTTGGGTGTTTTCCACACTCAAATATATCAATTTCAATTATAACAGAATACAAAGTGTACAGTGCTCACTTTATATTTATTTTTGATTACAAATATTTGCACAGTAAAAAACAAAATAGTATTTTTTAATTCACAAAGTACTGTAGTGCAATCTCTTTAGCATGAAAGTTGAACTTACAAATGTAGAATTATGTACAAAAAATAACTGCATTCAAAAATAAAAATGTAAAACTTTAGAGCCTACAAGTCCACTCAGTCCTACTTCTTGTTCAGTCAATCGCTCAGACAAACAAGTTTGTTTACATTTGTAGGAGATAATGCTGCCTGCTTCTTGTTTACAATGTCACCTGAAAGTGAGAACAGGCGTTCTCATGGCACTGTTGTTGCCAGCGTTGCAAGGTATTTACGTGCCAGATGCAGTAAAGATTCATATGTCCCTTCATGCTTCAACCACCATTCCAGAGGACATGTGTCCATGCCGATGATGGGTTCTGCTCGATAACTATCCAAAGCAGAGCGGCCCGATGCATGTTCATTTTCATCATCTGAGTCAGGTGCCACCAGCACAAGATTGATTTTCTTTTTAGGTGGTTTGGGTTCTGTAGTTTCCACATCTGAGCATTGCTCTTTTAAGAATTCGGAAAGCATGCTCCACAACTCACCCCTCTCAGATTTTGGAAGGCACTTACCTTGGGTCGAGTGCTGTAGTTATCTTTAGAAATTTTACATTGGTAACTTCTTTGCATTTTGTCAAATCTACAGTAAAAGAGTTCTTATAACGAATATGTGCTGAGTCATCACCACAGACTGCTATAACATGAAATATATGGCAGAATGCGGGTAAAACAGAGCAGGAGACATACAATTCTCCCCAAGGAATGCAGTCACAAATTTAATTAACACATTTTTTTTTAAAATGAGCGTCGTCAGCATGGAAGCATGTCCTCTGGAATGGTGGCCAGAGGCATACGAATGTTTAGCATATCTGGCATGTAAATACCTTGCAATGCCTGCTACACAAGTGCCTTGCGAACACGTGTTCTCACTTTCAGGTGATATTGTAAATAGGTGGGCAGCATTATCTCCCACAAATGTAAACAAACTTAATTTGTCTGAGCAATTGGCTGAACAAGAAGAAGAACTGAGTGGACTTGAAGGCTCTAAAGTTTTACATTGTTTTATTTTTGAATGCAGGTTTTTTTTTGTACATAATTCTACATTTGTAAGTTCAACTTTCATGTTAAAGAGATTGCACTACAGTACTTGTACTAAGTGAATTTTAAAATACTATTTGGTTTTTTACAGTGAAAATATTTGTAATAAAAATAAATCTAAAGTGAGCACTGTACACTTTGTATTCTGCATTATAGTTGAAATCAATATATTTGAAAATGTAGAAAAAAATCCACAAATATTTAATAAATTTCTATTGGTATTTATTGTTTAAAAATGCGATTGATTTTTTTAATCACTTAATTTTTTGAGTTAATTGTGTGAGTTAACTGCGATTAATCAACAGCCCTAATATATATGAAATTCTAAAAGTGCTTTGGCCATTTATGTATTAAGAGTTCCCATAGAACCAAATACATCGGTTTCAGATGCCATTTTGCACTTTTCAATTCTGATTTAGATTTTAATAAATGCAAGAACTGCCATACTGGACCAAATCTAGTCCAGTATCTAGTCTGACAGCAGCCATTTCAAGATGCTGAAAGGAGGTCCAAGAACCCCAACAAAATCTTGGCAATGGTTAGGCTGCTTGTGTGCGGAGACCACTGCCTATCACACCTGTATTGGCTCATTGTACTCCCCTGTCTGTATCCATCTGTCGTCTCTTGTTCTATATTTAGACTATAAACTCTTTCGGGTAGGGACTGTCTTTGTTCTGTATTTGTACAGCACCAAACACAATGGAGTCTTGGTCCATGGCTGGGGCTCCTAGCTGCTACAATTATACAAATACATAATAACGTAACAGGCAGTTATTGAACAACCTGCCCCATGAAAAGTTGCTTTCTAACCCTCAGTCGTGAGAGATCAGCTTATGTCCTGAAGTGAGACGGTATAACCTGACGTTTTTCTTTTAATCTTTACTAATGCTGGATGTTCTTGCTATCCATACAATACTTAAACCTTAACTGAAGTCTGATAAGCTTTTGGCAGTGACTACATTTTTTGGCCATTAGTTCTCTGGGTTCATTATACGAGCACATATACCGGGGTGGCCATATTATTGGTTTATAGACTAGGATAATGTTGACTATTATTCTCCATCCCACTCCTTAGACATCCTGACAGTTTTCTTTTTTGACCATGGCTGCACACTAAGCAGAGGTCTTCACTGAGCTGTCCATAAGGATGCCCAGCTGTTCCTCAGTTGTTACAGTTGATTTAGAACTGAGTCAGATGTACGAGTAATTAAAATTATTCCTTCTAATGTGCAATACTTTGCACACTTAACCAAGTCAGGCAATTTTTCAATATGCTCTTTCATTCGTTTTTGGTTTCGGGATAACATGTTCTAATGAAAAGTCCCTCACTCCTACCCAACTGCTATCTGGTTTGCTTTCTTTCTAAAATGGAGCACTTTAATGGATGCTATCTCCATCATGATCAGGTCTACTGGGATCTTAAGAAGTGAGGGAGGAATATCTGAGGCTTTACTTCCTACACTCACAAGAGGCCAACATCTTTCCCACTTCTGAAGCACCCACCACTAATGAAAAATTGCTTCAGCTGAGACCATCACCAGATGCTGGAAATGGAACAGCCAGCCTCCCAATCTACCATTATAAAGCATTCGATTACTGCTAAGCTTAGAAGATGTTAAGTGGCAAGTATTATTTTACTTGAATTACGGACAGGCTCCAGGCTTTTCTACAAGCCTGAAATTTGTTTTCAAAAGCCTATCAGAAATATCCTTACTCAAGCAGACACCGCCATGTTGTTGGGGAACTGTTCCTACTTCATAATTATTGAAGTGACTATCCGTTTCGGTCTAGTTACATGTGAATTAAAAATATTTCATTGGAACCTGACATAATTGAGCTCAGTTTTGCATAATATCTTGTTATTTAACAATGCATGCAACAACAAGTTCAAATCAAAGGTAGGATACTTTAATAAAAGGCATGGCAAAAAAGTGCCAGAGGGAAATTTCTTACTTGCCAAATACAGACTAGGTGATTGTGCAACATGCAGGAATTTCCAGTCCAGAGACTGATAAAGTGTGTGCCCCATGGTAGAGAGGGATTCATTCTTCTCTTTTCCCCTCCCCAATGCAACTGGTCTGTTAATTTCTTCATTCTAAGGGCATAAATACATGCCACAATCTTATTTTGGCAGATTAGTGAAGCAAGTAAACATGCAGAATTTATTACTACTATACGATTGATATTTACTTAAAGGGTAAGAAGATTAAAGTCAGGTTTGTTTTCACATAAGCTTTTTTATACCATCATCCCTCACACTTAAATGTAGTAAGCTTGACTATTCATTGCCATTTCCACTTCAGAGACGCTAAATGCAAGGAAGACAAGGCTGTTGTAGAGAAGCTAAATGAATTTTCTGCATTGTCTTCACTGTAGAGGATGTGAGCGAGATTCCCACCCTTGAGCCATTCTTTGTAGGGGACAAATCTAAGGAACTGTCCCAGATTGAGGTGGTTTTGGAACACGTTGATATGTTAAACAACAAGTCACCAGGACCAAAGGGTATTCACCCACAAGTTCTGAAGGAACTCAAATATGAAACTGCAGAACTACTAACTGTGGTATGTAACCTATTGCTTAAAATCAGCCTCTGTATCAGGTGACTAAAGGATACCTAATACTTAAATCCTAGCAGCTAAGAGCAGGTAAGTGTAACTTCAGAACCAGACAAATTGGCTGAAACTTAAGTAAAGAACAAAATGATCAGACATAGACATAACCACAATATGTTGGGGAAGAGTCAACCTAGCTTTTGTAAAGGGAAAGCATGTCTGACCAATCTATTCGAATTATCTGAGGTGGTCAACAAGTATATGGACATGGGTGATCCAGGCTATATAGTGTACTTGAACTTTCAGAATGCCTTTGACAAGGTCCCACACCAAAGGCTCTTAAGCAAAGTAAGTAGTCATGGGATAAGAGGGAAAGTCCTCTCATGCAGCAGTAACTGGATAAGAGATAGGAAACAAAGGGTAGGAATAAACGGTCAGTTTTCACAATGGAGAGAGGTAAATAGTGTGGTCCCCCAAGGATCTGTACTGAGACCTGTGCTGCTCAACATATTCATAAGTGAGCTGGAAAAGAGGGTGAACAGTGAGGTGGCAAAATTTGCACAATTCAAAATTATTCAAGATAGTTAAGTCCAAGCTGAGAGCAAGAACTTAAAGGGTTCTCACAAAACTGGATGACTGGACAACAAAAATGGCAGATGAAATTCAATGTGATAAGTGCAAAGCAATGCATATTGGAAAAATAAACCCAAACATACATACAAAATGATGGGTTCTAAATTAGTTGTTACGACTCCAGAAAGAGTTCTTGGATAGTTCTCTGAAAACATCTGCTTAATGTGGAGTGGCAATCAAAAAAACTAATAGAATGTTAGGATCCATTAGGAAATGGATAAATAAGACAGAAAATATCACAATGCCACTATATAAATCCATGGTATGCCACACCTTGAATTCTGCATGCAGTTCTGGTTGCCCATCTCTAAAAAGATTAGAATTGGAAAAGGTGCAGAGAAGGGCAACAAAAACGATTAGGAGTATGGAACAGCTTCCATATGAGGACAGATTAAAAAAACTGGGATTGCTCATCTTAGAAAAGACTAAGGGGCTATATGATATAAGTCTATAAAATTGTGAATGCTATGGAGAAAGTGAATAGGGAAGTGTTATTTACCCCTTCACATAACACTAGAACCAAACATAAGAAAGTACTACTTATCACAACGCCAAAAGTGATGTCTTGAAGGCCAAAAGTATAACTGGGTTCAAAAAAGAAATATATAAGTTCATGGTGAATAGGTCCATTAATGGCTATTAGCCAAGATAGTCAGGAATGCAATTTCATAACCATATACCCCTAAGCTCTGACTGCCAGAAGTTGAGACTGGACAACATGGGATGGATCACTGCATCTAGTCATTCCCTCTCAAGCATCTGGAAGTGGCCACTGTCGGAAGGCAAGACATTGGGCTAGATGGACCATTAGTCTGACCCAGTATGGCTGTTCTTACGTTCACTGCAGTCAGTAAAATATTTTTCAACTCTCACTGGAAGAAGCGTTAGGCCCTATCACTGAGCACTGTAGTGAGCATAATTCTGGAATGGAGGAAAACTCCAGAAACACCCTCATTAGACATTAATCAGACATTTGTTTTTGTTGAATTTCAGAGGAAATGAAGCACGGAACCACTGGAAAGGAAAGAGGGGCTATTACAGCTCTAACTGGATCAAAATGAATGTCCTAAGCACTTATGGTCAAGTCAAACACAAAGTTTTGGTTAGTCTAGTAAGGCAACTAGTAACACTCTGAAGAGGCCCATTTTGGTTTCGAAAGAGCATCAGGTTTGAACAGTTCACTGGTTAAGCTGGTAACACAGTTTTGCCATACAGAAGACCAGGATATGGAGAATTAGAACAGGCTTCTCGCTCTCATAGCAGGGCATTGGAAGCACTGAAAAAATGATGCTTTAGTTCAGATGGAAGGGGGCTGGTCTCACAGGAACACACTCCTTCCTCCAACAACCATATATATGTGTATGTGTACGCACGCACAAGAGGAAATATCCCACTGAACTGAATAGGAAGCAAGTGGCAGCTCTCCTTTTGGACACACATGGCTGATATGGAGGAAGGAGTGGGTTAAGGGAAATCTTCTGACAGCTGAGACGACAGCAGGCCAGGAACTTCTCTCCCATGCCCCAGAATGATTCTTCAGAAGGAAGAGACAGTCCACCTATCTTATCAGCATCTTGTCACCTCCATTTCCCAAGGCCATTAAGAATTAACAGAGATGAGGGGGATTTTTCCTTCCACAGGTGAAACCCTAAGCCGAGACCTTGTTTGCCTGCCTGCATCCCTCCCCAGTGCTGCTCTGGTGTTGCCCCACATTAGAGCATTACCCCAATCACAAAAAAAATCCAGTGACTAAAAGTTAATCTACATTTAAAGAGAGAAAGTTATGGTTATATGCAAAATTTCAAAGTCTGAACAGTATATTTGCAGAAAAGAATCACCTGGCAAAAAAAAAAACCAGAACCATAAGTAGTAGTATTCTAATCTGATGAGGAAAAGGAGACCACAGCCCCTTTGATACAACCGCCGCAACAAAGAAGTGAGGGCTTTTTGGTGCTGTAAAGCAGCAGGTAATAAAACACCCTGTTCCAAGAGCAGTGCACAACTGATGACAGATTCGTATGGACACATGCATCCATTCTGACTTCTGTAGCATCAGAAACACAGCAAAAATTAACAAAGAAGTCAAACTACCAGCCAGGAAAACATTTTCAGTGATTCACAAGGATATTTCAAATAATGGAATATTAATAAAATATAGGGATCAGACAAGGTGGTCTATCTAGTCTAGTCTTTTGACTCAAACCATGGCCACCACCAGATGCATCGGAGAAAGGGTTAAGAAATACTGTAATGGATAAATATGGAATAATCTTCCCACTAGGAATTAGGAAGAAATTGCTTTGAGCAGGGCGTTCCTGCTTTGAGCAGGGGGTTGGACTAGATGACCTCCCTAGGTCCCTTCCAACCCTGATATTCTATGATCCCCATCAGTTTCCTCTCTTAAGTCTCTCTTTAAAACTTGTGCTGAGATGCATACATAATCAGCTGTTGTGCTGTGACTGCTGCTCATTACACTTGTTATAATCATCTCATGGCTACCATGTGCTATCATCTACCTGTCGTTTACTGTTTTATTGGTAGACTGTAAGCAATTTCAGGCAGGAACTGTCTTTTTGTTATGTGTACATAGTCCCCAACACAATGGTGCCTCATTTACAATACAAATTTTAAATAATCCTTGTACAATGTATCATTTTGTTAGTTGAAAATATGAGTGTTGTAGTATCTGAGCAAGACTAAACAGCACAGGAATTCTTGTGTATAAGCTCTACACACACAATTATCCACTAACTAATCTCGGCTATTTCTATTACAAATGCAAAACTGATCCATGTCCACAAATAACATTCCTGAATGCTAGATCTGAAATACCTATTGTCAAAAAAATAGCCAGCTTACCTCCATCATCCAAGGGCCTTTTTTGTACTCCATAACCATAGACAGAGGGGTCCACCAGTGGCGCGGTATTATTCAAGTGAGGAATATCTCCAATTTTAGCAGCAATCTGTTGAAGCAGATTTTTTTTTAAAAATTAGCATACATGAAATGTCAGCCATAGCAACTGAATTCTTTGGTCCTTGCTGTCCACTAGAGCACTTTCTCCTGTTACTATTTTGTCTTTTTAGCTACTAAAATCAGGGCTTTCATGGTGCAAAGGTGAAAAAAAATGCAATTTACTTCATCAGTTATCAGAAGTAAGCAAAACCAGTTATTTCTATTTCAATAAGTTCTCCTTTGCCCAGCTTTGTTTCCTGTACCACGTCATAGACATTTATTTAAATATCAGATGTTATTAATAGAGGATGGTCCAGTAGTTAGGGTGCTAGCCTGGGACTCAGCAGCCCAATTCCGTGTTCTGCAACAGACTTCCTGTGTGATGTCAAGTAAGTCACTTGTCTCTCTGTGCCTCATTTCCTCGTCTGTAAAATGGGGATAGTAGCACTTAAATCACAGGGGTGCTACAAGGATAACTACATTAAAGATTATGAGGTGTGCAGATACCATAGCAATGGGGCCAGACAAGTAACGCAAATAAACGTAGGGACACCAAGACACTACCCTAGTTTTTTTAAAAGGGATTTTTGTTAATAAGAGCAGCATAAAGTACACGAAAGGATGCTTCATGCAAAACCTGACGAATGTTCAGAGAAGTGTCTTATTCTATATTGTTCCCCCTCATTCTTTTCCAAGGAAAAATATTTCAACAGGCTCTGTATTAGGAGTTTGATGGAGGATTTAGTTCAGAAGGAGAATAAGTAGCAGAAACAATCAATCATTTCCACACAATCAGTTCTGATGTCAGAATATTACGAATCGGGATTTCAGTAGAGAATAAGCAACAGGAACAAATTTAAAATATCTTTTTACACAGATGTTCTTCATCATGAAGGGAAGAGAGATGGAAAAATATAACCAAAGGTGTTTCTAAAATGTAGCTTTCCTTGCAACAACTGACACATATCTACAAGGGTTCAAGTTGCTGACACTACCAAGGGCTGCAGAAGAAAAGCTGACCGTCCAAAATTCAGGATCTGCAGGAAGTAAAGTAGAAAGCTCCTTGTAACATGGGTTTCTATTACACTAAGACACTGCTTTTCAGTTCACTCTAAAAAAACAAAAACCACACACACATCATTTGTACTACGGAGAGTGAATGAAAATGGCCTTCGATTGTCTTTAGTCCGCCCCCTCCCTTTTTTAAAAAAAATATTAATAGTATCAGGAATGCAAGTTCCAAAAGAAGTTCTTGATTTCCCTCTTTTTCCTATCGTATTTTTGTAATCGCGATGGGGTGCACTTACATGCACACCCGGAAATTAACACAGGCAGCTGAAATCCACGTTGAATCTTTTCTAAAACAAAAGAGCCCCCTTTCACTGAAGAGGAAGGGGTGGTCAGTCTTAGGGCCGGTCTAGTTTATTTTTAATATATGGAATAATGCAGCACCACATAATGCTGCAATTAGAGAGACTGACACCAAACAACTCAGGCATGGTTTATTTGTGTCACCCAAAACCACTGGCTTCATGTAAATACAATTTTAGGGGTCACATTAATATGTACTGTCCACCTCCCCACACATGTGCAGTGTCTCGGGAGCCTTCTTATGTAACTTGTCATATTCCATACCATGACATGTTTCTGGCCCTCCTCCCATCTGCTATCCCTCGCTTGGTTGCTTTATTAAAGCTATCTACATTTCAAATACCACTTCAATACTGAAAAATAAAGATTAACATCAGTTTTTGGAATCTACTAACAGCTCCTATGTAGTAATTTATAATCCACAGATCTGCAACAGACTGGGTCTGCCAGCCCTAACATACTGTGACACGTTACTGATATGTTTTAACAGGTTCATTGAGAATAGTCTCCCATTTTAACAGTTATTTTGTTCAATTTCTCCCCCCCCCCTCCAATTTCACAACTGAATTTATACTTTAAATAGTTCATTTGGTCCAAATCCTGCCCTTGGCTACACCTGTGCTGTTTCCCAACCACCCTGCTAAGAGTAAAAAATATACGATTAGGGCAGAATTTGGCCCCCAGAAAGTAGACTAAAATTCAAAGTCAGCATTTTCACAATGCACAATTATTTCAAGCTGGTCAAGGCTTATGAAAATGTTAAAGATATATTTAAAAAAAACGCTGTTGGATTATACAGGGACCACTGACCAATTCATTACCACAGGAGAAAAAAAGATCAAAAACTACAACGTAAAGTTAGCAAACATTTAGAATAGATGCAGCAGTTAAACAAGAGAAATTAAAACATAATGTAAGTTACAAAAGGAGCCTCGTTTATTACTACAGGTTCTGCAGGAAGATAAATGAAGCATGCTGAAGCTAGGAAATTAACAAAAGCATGCAGCCCCAGCCCTTATCTGACTGGGTGACCTTGAGTAATGTACTGCTAGCTACTGCGTTCACCCCTCTAGACGTCATTCTCCATTCCCCCTATATAAAAGCCTTTATTCAGTTTAATTCTAAAGTGTGTTGTAGAAACATCACTAAAGCAGAAATTATTTCTGTGATTGTCCCACTTTTGGGATTTGGCTGGCCATTCAAAACCTGAGCTACACATTTGCAGAGGTACAGTCATGGAAAAAAGTGATAGTTGTACGTGCTTTACTATTTACAATAAAGATACAAAATAAAGTTATTTTTTTAAATTGAAGTATTCCTAGTAGTTAGGGAGGCATATGACCTGGTACCTTTTAGACTTCTGCCCATTTATACTTCTGGTGCATCCTTCTTTTACAATATTGTTTAAGGATTTAAAATCCATTCATGTGCAGAAGATGAAAGTTTCAACGGCAAGTGTGGTAGGACCTAAACCATCAACTTCTACAGAATTTAGTCTAAGTTTCTAGTTTACGGCTACAAAAAGATAATCTTTCAGATGTTAACACAATACAGGTCAGTGAAGTATTATCGCCCTGAGTCTTCAAACAGCTCCAATGCCTCCACTGCTGCTCATGTTTGTCAAGCAGAATACTGAAGGAAACGTGATTTGCTTCAGTTTCTCAACTGCTATCCAGAACCCTGTGAGGAGTGGTGAAAATGTCCAGAACCATGTAAATTTTGTTTTGCCTTAACCGGGAAAACTAGCTGCAGCAGCAAAGACCAGCTATTAATTTATTCAAAGAGAATGCAAGAGAGAATCTAAGGGGGGGGGGGAGGGAGATGTAGAATAGCTGACACCTTCCTTCCCCACCCCTAGGAGTCCAGAAAAGGGACAAAGAGGCAGATAAGTATCTCGCTTCCAAAGGAGTGGTTGGATTGTTCCTCCTGCCCCCCCTTTTTTTTTTTTTAATAAAAAAGGAGACCTACAGGATAGAGCCTGATATGAAAGATGGAGTTTACACACAGGGCCCTGATGGGACCATGATAAAAATCCCAGCACCTATGGTTGGCAGGACAAGGGCTTACCAGCCCATTACCCAGCACATCACATCAACGATGGGGCGGCCAACATTGTCTTTTGTGTCTTCCTCTAGATAATTAATTTAAACCTCTGGCTAGTAAGTATCTGGCTAATTTCTCAAATTTAGATTCTTATGATGAAATCTTACAATGCAAATTACTTCACAGCAAAAGTGCAGTGTGTATAAATAAATATAAATAAATAAATAGGATATGTCCATTAATTTATCTCCTAGAACTGGAAGGGACCTTGAAAGGTCATCGAGTCCAGCCCCCTGCCTTCACTAGCAGGACCAAGTACTGATTTTGCCCCAGGTCCTTAAGCGGCCCCCTCAAAGATTGAACTCACAACCCTGGGTTTAGCAGGCCAATGCTCAAACCACTGAGCTATCCCTCCCCCCTGTATGTGGAGAGGGGTCTAGCACCATACAAATAGGAATGATTTATCACAAGGTGAGACCGTTAAGGAGGGGAAGGGAATGAATCAATTTGTTAATACAAGTTATATTACTTAAAGGAGTAATACAAATGTTCTAACACACAAAAGCAATACAATTCCAAATTACAATATCAGCAGCCTCCCTATGTAGGCTGGCTACTGCATATATGTCAGTCTGCTAATACACTAATCTGAGATTCCCTATGGAGCAGGGGAGAGAACATGGGTCTCAAAGCTTTGACACTATTACTATTAAAAAAAAAAAAAAAGGAGGGTTCACCTAGGACAATCCAATAAAGCAAGACATAACTCATTTCTTTGAAAGATCCTACAGACTTCTATGGTTGCTAGCTCATTTCACAATGTCTAAGCATGCAGTTACAGTGGCTGATCATCCTGTAGGTCTACTGGCCTGAATATTTAGTTACCCACAATACTGATGGTACGACCCAGATTTACAATACTATAACCCATATGAGAAGTGAAAGTGGACCTCCAGCACATTTAGATTAACAGTCGTATATGCAGCTTTAGTTCAAAATTGATTCAAAACCACATGAGAGGGGCATTTACATCAATAACCTGTAGCAGCTTTAGGGTTTGCATGATTTTAAGTGAACACAGTTCATAAAAAGGTACCATATTGCTGAAAGCCGCCCTCCCCTCAATGACATCTGCCTACAGAAGAAGTATGGCATGGACAAGTACTGTGCAAACTTTCTTATTTTCAACCAAAATCTTAGTCACCATCTTTAGGGACAAGACAGCAGAATCTGTCTCTATACACCATTCAACAAGAATGCCAGAGGTGCGAACTGTGAAAGTTGGATTTGTGAGGCACACAATTGCCCACTAGGAAGTGAACCAAGACCACCTTATTTCATATTGGTCACTGAGACCTCAGTGACAAGGATTTGGTCACATCACACCTGGGCACGAGCCAAACTACTTGTACTAAATTACTAAATTCCCTTCACAGCTATTAAGATAGTGAACTTGATCTTAGGATCTATTTTTTGCCCAGAATGAACTCTCCCCCCTCCCCCAAAGCATACTGAACAAAGCTGTCAAGCCAGGCAGCATACAATCATCTTACAGAATAGCAGATCAATGACTCAACTACCAAAACCTGGGGAGCCCACATTTATCAGAGAAATTTATTTTCATTGATAAAGGCCTGGAAAGCATACTGTTTCTAGGACACTTCATTTGAAGCAGATGGCTTTGAAGACTTTAAAAGCTTAGACTAGAGTAACTCAGTACATTCTGGGCCTAGGGATACCAATTTATTCATTCCCCTATAAAAGGTAAAGAAAAGCCAATTTACAATGAATGTAGTTTAATGCTCCATTTTCTCTGGGTACGAGCGTGTGGAACAATCCTACCATAACCCACAAATCTGACAGAGCAGCCATATAGGATAGATAAACGATCAACTTTCACTAGCATACAAGGGTCAATACAGTCACAGAAATTCCCCCTTCATGTTTAACTTGTTATTGATCCAGTGAATGGTGCATTTCAATAGGAGTTCAGTATGTTTCCAATGCAGGACTCAGTTTCCTTTCAAAAAGCCACAAATGATCAGCAAATAATGGAAACTTTTCTTCTACCTGAGCAGGCTGTCCAAGATAAAGTCCATCCATTACTTAAGAACAGGCAGAAAACACTCAAATACTCAAAATGAATTTTTGCAGCTGGAGGCCTTCAGTAAGAGGTCCAGATTATGACATGTGTCTACGATATTTCCCAATACAACAGCCTCTAAAGGTTAACAATCTGATGCTAACAGGAAGACTCAGACATCAGCGTACAGTCAAGTCGACACAGCTGTAGTAGCCACTGAAAAATCTGATTTGCAGCCTTGTCTGGGTCACTGCAGATGAGAGCTACCTATTGCATATTGTAAAACATGACTAAGATGTGATGCTTTGGATCAACAGCTGAAAAGCAGTAAGTCGCAGATAATTTTTGTCTTTCTGAAAAAAGTAGATGATGTGCTACCTAGAACAGCCAGTGTCTTTGCACAATTCTCTGAAGACTAGATTAAAAAAAAAAAAATCAATATTCGCTACCATATTGGTTTATGACTGAGTTGTACAGAGTGGTGAGCCCTTTCATTTCATTAGAACAATAGCTCGAAAGGTTTTATGATCCAACTTATTTCTCCAGGAGCTGGGCAACAGGGAGATCTTTTCTCCCACCACCCCAGCAATACTGGAAAGTGACAGTGAGACCATACAGAATCTTCAAGACTTGCTTCTAGTAGTTAGCCATGTTATGTCCTGTTGGGATGTAAATAACCACAATGAACAAGTTGCATTTAACACCTGCGATAAATATGGAATGAGAAAGATGATGAATACACAGCAATGAATTTTGCACAACTAGCAAAACCCATGAGGCAGTGGCCGCTTGTCTCTGAAATCACTTTTCATAAACTTGCACTTTACTAAGGAGCACCATAATTTCTCAGACACCCTAGATTTTACGCAGAAAAGTTGTTTGGATTGGAAACCCTCTCCACCAATCTTTGAATATTTTTGTTTCAGAATCACAGAAGTTACACTTTTCCACCTCTTCTGGGATGGACACTAACCCCTAACTATAAATACAGTATTTCCCCTATATTATAGTTTAAATTGACTTGTCTGGACTAGTCTTAAGTATCTTTCAAAAACAACAACGGGTGAATGCTTATTTCTATCCATTTTGCCAAGGAAAATGTTGTAAAATAGTATTTCTTTACAAAATAGCCACTTTCTGTGTCATAAGCCCAACCACCGAACTGCAAAGTAACAATATCTCCCAAAAGCCCCCAGAACCTGCACCTCCAGCTGTCTGACCTCCTTCAACCTTGCATCCACATAAACCCCTTAGGGGTCTATTCCCCCCCTCGCACCCAACACTCCCTAATTACTACAGAGGGGAGCTGTTTTCAGGAGCACTCTGGTCTCCTGGGTGATGAAAGGCGCTGCACAGACACACGGTCCGGGCGTTATTTTCCAGAGAGAAAGGTGGGCAGGTGGTGAACAAGGCCTGAGAGAGCCACGGGACTAGTCTCCCCAGCTCCCCACAAGCTCTGCCGCCCATGCAGGGTGCGCCTAGGGCGCCCGCCCATGCCATCCCCGCTCCCCCCTCGCAGGCCTCGCTCCAGCCCCCCGGGCCCTTCCCCAGAAGGAGGCGCAGGCCCCTGCGCCCCACACGCAGGCCGCTCCCCCCTCTGCCCCACTGGCCACCTGGCCGGGCCGCCCCGCTCCCTCTCCCGCCCCGGGGCCTAGCAGCGGCTCCGAGGCCTCCTCCTGTGCCCGGGCTCCGTTACCTGGCGGACCCGGTGCAAAGCGTCGGCGAAGCCCTCGGGTTTAATCCCCACTGGAGCCGCGCTCTGCCCCTGCGCCAGCTCCGCCATTACACGCGCCAGCCACCCCCACCACTACCGCCACCGCCGCCGCTCCGTCCTGCCTGCCTCTTTCCGCCGCCTGGGCACCCGTACCCGGAAAAGGAAAGGCCCCAGACTTCCGCCGGAAACAGAGGGGGAAGGGAGGCTCAAGCCCAGCAGATAGGGGGCTTTCACAATGACGTAAGCACCCCGCCAGAACGAGGCTGCTTCCGGCGCGTGCACCCCTTGCTCAGGGACGGTGCTTCTCGTGCGCTGCTGGCTCCACATGGCTCCCTGTGGGGAGAAGCATGGACCGAGCCCGGCACTACTAACCCCATCCCACGGAGAGCCACTCGGCTCATTGCCCTCCCTTATTTATAGCATCGCTCATTAGCATCTTAATTAATGATGATAGTCCTAGATAATACTTAGTCCTGCCATGAGTGCAGGGGACTGGACTAGATGACCTCTCCCGGTCCCTTCCAGTCCTATGAGTCATCAATATATCACACACTTATACCAAGCCCCCAGGGATGGTTGCCCATGAAGTTTCCCAGCTTGCTACAGTTTTGTCTGTGCCACCCCTACCTCCCCCACACAAGGCCCCCAAATCATGTCTGAGTCCCCAGGGCATCATAATGTGACACAGTGATGCAATGTGATTATTGCTGCTGTTCCATTAGAAAGAAAAAACAACAACCCTAGACCAGTGTTTCTCAATTGGGTACACAGAGGTCTTCCAAGGGGTACATCAACTCATCTAGATGTTTTCCCAGCTTTACAACAGGCTACATAAAAAGCACTAGCAAAGTCAGTACAAACTAAAGTTTCATACAGACAATGACTTGCTTATACTGCTCTATATACTATACTATACACTGAAATGTAAGTACAATATTTATATTCCAAGTGATTTTTTATAATTATATGGTAAAAATGAGTTCAGTGATAGTGTGACTGTGACACTTCTGTATTTTTAGGTCTGATTTTGTAAGCAAATAGTTTTTAAGTGAGGTGAAACTTGGGGGTACACAAGACAAATCAGACTCCTGAAAGGGGTACCGTAGTCTGGAAAGGTTGAGCGCCATTGCATTAGTGCGTTGCAGTGCAAGTCACCATCTCTGGATGGTAGGGCCTATGAGCACAGAACTATTTCCCAGAAAAAGAGCATTTTTCCTCCATGGATGCTGTCCGAGGCTGCTAGGGATGGGCCTAAATTACTATTTCTGCTCATGCAAGATGCCTAAGAATGTCTAGTCACTCTGCTCTGCCCCCAGGCATTTCTCCAGCAACACCGCTCACTCCTGACCTGGCACTGGCTAGTACTACCCACCTAAACATCCCCATTCCAAGCTATCCCAGTGGAGTAGTTAGCAATGCGTGTCTCTGGGCTTTCCGATGAAAATAAATACATGTTCCTCCTTTTTCCACTGCTCCAGTTTCCTTGTCACCTCTCATGCATGTATCCTGAGAATCTAGCTTCCAAGGCAGAACTATTCCTAGCCTATTTAAAAAGTTGGTTGAATTCTAAAATATGTTGCAGTCGTGGATTCAGAGACACTAAAATAGCCAGGTCAGAATCTGTGTTGTTAAAAGAGATGTCAACATTAGAATTCGTAGTCATGTTTTAACAGGTGTTAATTAACAGGATTGTAAATTGTAGTCTTGACAGGTGTCAGGGGGTCCACTCACCACTGGTGGCACCTCCTCCTGGGCATCCTGGAAATTAGCTCTGCCAGGCATTGCACCCTCCTCTCACGGTCTCTCCCACCATCCTCTCAGCCTGCAGCCCCTCTTGCTCCTGGAACTGCAGCCTCCTTTTTGTGACTCAGCCAGGTCACAACATGGTTCCCCATTCCAGGGGGAGTGTAATAAAGTCTTTCCCAGACCAAATTGTCCCAGGCAGTCCACTTTCTTCTGCCTGATATGTGCCACGTCCCCTGTAACTGGTAGGGGAACCCAGGCCTCCACTATCCTCCCTTACTGCTTTTCCTACCTTCCTCCCTCTCTGGGTTTGTCAGCCTCCCAACTCCCTCTTCTCAGGAAGTAACTGTAGACTACCCTCTATATATGCAGCTCTCTCTGCGTGTTACGTGGGCCGCATCCACAAAATATATATACTACCTGCATAGCCTTGAGGATGTCATATGGGCCAAAGCTGCATGCTGATTGGGCTGCAAGTGGCCCATGAGTTGAGACCCACTACCCTAGCCCCTTACTGGAAAACCCTCCTCCCAAGGAGCAACTGCAACCTACTTCCCTACAACCCCTTCTGCTTTCAGCTCCTGAGCTTTATACAAGCCCCTCCTGTTCCTCCTCAGCTGGGTGCTATCAGCAATTAGGTCCCAGTCCGCCCTGTCTTCTCCTCCAGGTGCAGCCTATGGAGTTAATAGGCCTACCTGGGCACCTTAACCCCTTCCAGTTCTGTGTGGGGCAGACAACCCATCATAACAGGGAACAAACAGTTGCGGCAAGTCTTGTTTAACACTAGCAAGGAATGGTTGCATCATGTCTGCCCTAGACTTTCCAGTCGCATTTGTTAATGTGCGTTAAAACCAGACTAAAGATTCAAGCGTGAAATGTGTGAACATGCAGCACCATGGCATGTTGAGAGACACATCGGTCATACCGACATCATGTCAGAGACTTGTGTCCACTACACTTGGGTACAACAGTGGCTGACAGACCTCAGAGGTGGCACTGCTCTAGGTGTTCAGGGCTTTGTAATACATTAGCATGATTATGGTTTACACATCAACTGTTGTCTCAGTCAAGGGATACTCTCTGAAAGCCTGAGTATCCTGTCTATCAAGAACCCTGGATTATATGAGGACTCCAAGAGTAGCTCAGTTATGGGATACGGTCTGGTCCCACCCACGGCTTCAGGCCAAATCCAGAAGTTCTTACTCAATCCTTAGACAACAGGCCCATTGGAATAAATGAGAAATTTGCTGGAGTAAGGCGTGAATAAGGATGTCAGGTTTTGACCACATGCCAGCAAAAGTGCAAGGATCACACACAGATGATGCAAGGCCGAGTCAGTCAAGGACGAAAGCAAAGAACATGCAAGGATCGTTCCTAGATCAGGACGTTCGAGCATATTCCACACACAACCATTACGTCATGCACGAATGATCCTTGCATTTTGACCAGTGCTGACTCCTCTTCTCGATCTAACCTTGCAAGGGGTTTTATGCAGAGTAAGTAGCTTAGGGTGTATGTTCGTTGGAGGAGGGACCATGTGTTCTTCTGTCTCACACACACAGTCACTTCACAAATAATAAGGTTTCTAAATGCCTAGATGCTATGAAGCTCCCTGTAAGTGCTCAATAGATTTTAATTTTCTTTTTCCAGGTTTCCATGGGTACGGTTCCTTCATGCTCACTATGGAGCTTTAAGAATTATTAATTGTTAATTATTATTATAAAGCTTTCTAAGATTCCACAGATACCCCCAAGTTATTGGGGTACTCGTTAAGGCCTTGATCCTTGATTACTCACACTACTAAAGTTAAGCAAGTGCGTGTTTGCAGGATCAGGGCCTACATCAAGGCACTGACACTCAGAAGAGAGGTGCATAAACTATGAACTTTATTGATTTCCTCTGCATTGCACGGATACCTTGTACCATACTCACAGGGCCTGCCCTGATCCAATGACTATGAAATTAGTGGGAACCTTTCCTGATATTCCTAGGGCCTGAGTCTCTATTGCCCTGCACCATATCCAGTTATTTACATCAGTGCAAAGTGAGTACAAAATGCTATTGTTTTGAGCTGGTAGCTTTTCACACCCACTTTGCAAAGGTGCAAAGGACTACACAAGGTTGCAGGAGAAATAGGCTCCTCAAGTTTCTGTCTCATGCCCTGAGCTCTATGTAAAACCTTCTGAGCTTCACAGGTATGACAGTGGCATACGGTGATGAAAGAGCTTTCTTCAACGAAAGGCTTGTTTATTGCAGCAATAGGAACAATGCACTGAGAGAAAAGGACTGTAAACCAAGTCTGTGTGGTTGTCTATATTGCCTAAGGACCTACCATCCCGTGCCGGTGACCTAGGGCAGGCTTAGCTTCTCCAGACACCCCAGCAGGCACCGGTATCTCATTGTCGTGCCCCAAAACAACTACTCCCTCTCTCTTGGGAGAATCTTTTTAACCCTTTGTCCCTAGACCTGGCCCTGGTCCTACAAAATGGGTTTGGCCTGGGACAGGAAAAGGCTGGTGAACCCAGAAGAGCAATCAGTTTGGGCGCCAACTTCCCTCTGCTTTTTTTTTTTTTTTTGTCTGGCTATTTATTTGTGCTCAGCCGTGGGAACGGGGGTGCCAAAAATGTTTTCCACCCCAACCAGCTAAACAGCTGGGGCCACTGCAGCATAGGCTAGCTGGAGAGGCGGCCAAATAATCAAAGCTAATAGTTCTGCCATTGTCCCTGAACATTCAGTGTTTGCTGAGAGGCGACGATCTTCAGCCAGTCTTGCCCTTCCTGCTGTTGTTCCAGATAGACGCCTGTTCAGTTACCACACTACCGTCATGCAGAAAACACCCTGAGAACTAGGCCAGCATACAGCACTCATCAATTAAAGACCAAGGTTCTTTGCCATTCTTTCTGCCCCATCACAATTATACATACAGTATCTTTTAGGTTGTAAGCTCTTAGGGGCAGGTATTGTCACTCATTGCATTTGTACAGTGGGGACACACCTGATTGTGGTCTTTAGGCGCTACTGCAGCATAAATGTTAGCTATGGGAAACTAATTAATACTTATAGTAATTAATATGTAATACATATTAAATGATACATAATAATAATAATAACAAAAAGGAAGCCCACGTTTCAAATCTGGAGCCAAATTCCGCTAGCGTTAGTAGCTGTTTGGATCTTTGGTTTTGGTCTGAGCCCATCCCCAGTTACCGTGTGTGAATTCTGACCCCAGGAGGGATGGCTGCACTCGGATTTGACTGTGTAGCGTGGCAGCTCTTCTTTGGTGTCTGCTATTCTCCGGTGAAACTGGACGTTTAACTGAGCCCACCTCTAATTAACATAGCCGGCTGGAACAAAAGTCCTCTGTGAAGCAGGAAGAAAGGGGCAAGCAGGGAACAGGCATCAGCCATGGAGTTAATGTCCCAGGCCTGGAGCTGGAAGACTGTCTCCCATGGAGAATAACCCCCCAGGCTTGACCTATGACAAGTGCTCTTCAGCTACAGGGAGTGACCCAACACCTGAGCCCAGTTAAAGGCACTTTGCTCCCAGGGGGGCCTTTGGGAGCTGTTCTCATGGCATCACCCCTCCCCTTACGTCACTCCTTCCCATCACATCTTGCCTTCCCGAGGTGGGCACTGATTTGACACTGTCCTGGGTTCTTTAGCCCCATCACTATACTCCAGCCCTGGGGATAATGATCCAACCAGTGACCCTCAGTGCAGTGAGATCGAGTCGCTCTGCAAGCCTCTGCAGCCGCCCTTCCACACAGAACCGTCTCCCACCTCCTACGCCACCTCACACAACCGGTCATCACTTGCCTCCTGGACAGCCAAACACGAACTACAGTCACCTGCCTCCAGTACTGCTGCACACCAGCGCCAGTCACATGCCTCTGCTACAGCCCTACACCGACTACAGCCACACACCTCCTGTGCAGCCTCCTACGACCTCTTGTCACTCGCCTCCCCTGCAGCTGCACACTACAGCTGCTCACCTCCCGCATGGTCTCGCCCATCATTTGCCGTCCGTGCCGCAGCACACCTCCCCAGACTTGCCTTAGCGCCTGTTCTGTTTGAGTGAGAGAGAGAGAGAGAGACCGGGAGAGGGACAGGAGATGTTGAGCAAGCTACTGGCCAAGCCTCTGCTCTTTTCAGAAAGTGCTGTAGGATCCGGATCTTTCCTCTGACATAAAGGTAGAACGGGGCTGCAATGGTGTGTCCCCTTAAGCCCACCATGCTGCTGTAACCAACGGAGCCTAGCCTTGTATGCTAATAAAATCAGTGCTGCCAATGCTCATGATTTCATTACAAGGCTTGTGATTTGGGGGAGGGGAGGTCTCTTAAATCCCCCAACTGCTGGAATCATGTTAATACCTGAGAATCTCAGCTCTCATTTTTTTAATAAAGGAAGTTTCTAGCCCTTATGACATTAGCGAAAAGCTTGAAAATGTGAAACAAAAGTCTTCAGCACCAGAAGACACATAAAAAGAACCCTCGTATTGATTATTGTTCAAGTTCTCATGACTTTTTAAGCCACTGTCATGAATTTTGGGAGCCTGACTCATGCTTTTTGAATGCTCAGGTTTGACGATACTGTAAAACGGTGCATGTGCCATGTGCTAGCCTTGGAGTTACTTCTCCCCAGATGGTACAGCCGGCCCTGAGGATACTTCATCTGCACTATTCTGAGTCCCTTTCTTGCGTCTGGGCCCAGGTCCACCTTCTCCTGGACAGTATGAAGGGCTGCATTTAAAGAACATGACCCAGCGGAGAAGGAAAAGAAGGTAAACAACCCTCTGAAGAGCTAAGATACAATGACAAAATAAGGCTATGAATGTAAACCAAATGGAAGGAGAATATGTGGGAATCAAAGGCTTCTCTGCTCTCTTCCTTGCCATGATTCAGAGAGATCATCTAGTCCAGTGGTTTTCAAACTTTTTTTCTGGGGACCCAGTTGAAGAAAATTGTTGATGCCCACAACCCAACGGAGCTGGGGATGAGGGGTTTGGGGTGTGGGAGGGGCTTAGGGCTGGGGTGAGGGCTGCGGGGTGGGGCCAGGAATGAGGGGGTCAGGGAGTAGGAGGGGTCTCTGGGCTGGTGCAGGGGGTTGGGGTGAGGGAGGGGGTCAGGGCTCTGGGCTGGGGGTGCAGGCTCTGGGGTGGGGCCAGGAATGAGGGGTTTGGGGTGCAGGAGGGGCTCTGGGTTTGGGGAGGCTCTGGGCTGGGGATTGGGGCATGCACTTACCTCCGGCGGCTCTCAGTCAGCGGCACAGCCGGAGTGCAGAGGCAGGCTTCCCGCCTGTCCTGGCACCGCGGACCGCGCTGCGCCCCGGAAGCAGCCAGCACCGGGTCCAGCTCCTAGGTGGAGGTGTGCAAGTGGCTCCACGCGGCTCTTGCCCACAGGCACTGCCCCCTCCAGCCCCCATTGGCCGGGAACCGCCCAATGGGAGTGTGGCGCTGGTGCTCGGGGCGGGGGCAGTGCACGGAGCCCCGTGGCCCCCCTGTCTAAAAGCCTGACCCGCTGCTGGCTGCTTCCGGGGCGCAGTGTCGGAACAGGTAGGCACTAGCCTGCCTTAGCTGGGCAGCACCGCCGACGGGATTTTTAATGTCCCGGTCGGCAGTGCTGACCAGAGCGACCCAGTGCCTGACATGCCACACCACAGGACTGGGTCGCGACCTGAACTTTGAAAAACGCTGATCTAGTCTGACCTCCTGTAGAGCACAGGCCCTAATGTCATCCGCTTACTTGTGTACTGAGTCCCATAACTTGTGTTTGACTAAAGTACATCTTCCAAAAAGGCATCCGGTCTTGACTTGTTAAACTACCCCACCCTCCCCGTGCTCTTCATAGAGCAGGGGGGAAGCCAGCAATTCTGGTGTACTGCTGAGGCTCTGTTTGTTTTTTGGGGGTAGCCCCATCCACATCCTCTGTTGTCCTGCACTGGCCGTTTGGGGATAAGGAGGAGTCGCAGTCATGGACTAGGCCCCCAGCGCATTCGGTGCTGTACAAACTGAGAATGGACAAAGGCAGCCAGACAGCTACCCCTCTAAAGCCATGGTGCGGAGGGATTGTTCGGCTCCTACCATGTGTTTTTAAGGGGAGAAGGGATCACATAGGCCAGAAAAAGGAGAGTGGGACAGAGGGAGGAGGAGGAGGAGCAGAAGAAAACATTGGGCAGACAGACACTGTTGAGACAGTGGGCCAAATTCTTTGCTGGTTTGCACCCCCACTAACACCCATCGGCTTTCACTGAGATGAGAACCAGCCCAGGCCCTGGGCCCATGTGCAAGCCAAGCGCCACAGGCTCCTAGTGTGGTCAGGAGGGCTGCAGCGGTGGCAGCCCCAGGGTCTACCGTGTGTGAACAGATCCCATAGGAGGCTGACAGCTCAGCACTGGAGGGGGAAAGCGAGGTGAGGCAATACGAAAACATCAGGCAGCAATTGAAAAGGAGGAAATTACAGCCCTTAAACACTTCCAGAAACAAATTTCTGATGTAAATCTTCCCTTTGTAATAATCACAACAACAAAAAAAGCCAGACGTGAGTGATTCGACGATGCGTCTCCCTCCTCCTTCGTCCCTCTCCCCTACTCCTGCCATCCACCACCCCACCCCCAAAACACACCCCTTCCCCAACAGACAGACACACACACACACACACACACACACAGAATTAGTTGTGACAGCTGAAATTCTCTGCTCATCGGAGGACATTTGACAGGGTACTTAAAAACAAAAAAAAGAAAAGGAAAAGTGGTTTGGTGTCGCGTGGAGGAGGCGGAGGGGGGTGAGGGGGCGGGGGATTTAAAGTGATACAAGACGCATAATTCAGGCTTCTTGGATTGCAAAAGCTCCTCTTACCTAAAGGGCCTGCTGCCTTTATTTTTATCCAAATGGCTCAATTACTGCAAAGCCCCACAGAGAAAATTATGGATGTTTGCCTCTATTTTTCTCGACAACTGTAGATATTTTGTTTTCCTTCTTTCTTTCTTTCTCCCCGCGGTGGTTGGGGGGGGGGGAAGGTGGTGAGAGAACAGGGGAAAGCGGGGGCAAGTGGCCCTTTTGAAATGAAAGCTTGGCTTGAGGGGGGGGGAAGGAAAGCAGGGCCTTGCGGGGGGCAGTTCTGCCAGTAGCGGTTTCACGCCGGTTCTTGCTCTCTGCTCTTTCTCGCCTTCCATTTTCTCTGTCTTGTGCCATGCCCACGCTCACACGCTGTCCCCTTTCCGTTCACTCTCTTCCTTAACCATCTTCCACTCACCCACTTTCCTTCATCCCCTTTCCCCATCCCTTCTCCTTCCCACCACTTCTGCCCTCTTCCCCACTCTCTCTCTCCTCCTGTACACCCCTCCCCGTGCCTCTTCAAGCCACCTTAATAGCAGCTTGTTTGGCACTTCACTTGTTCTCAATGAGAAAATACCCCTCCCTCTCCCTCTTTTCGCCTTGGTTATTTCCAAACCCTGCAATAGCTCCTTTGCTCAGGGCTGCGGGAAGTGCCTATTTTTCAACATTTTTCTTTGGCTTGTGTTTGTCATCCTCAGAATTACCGCTCCAGGGAGTCCAGTCAGACCACCACCGGGCCCCGCTATTCACACCGCTCCGGCTCCTTGAGATCATGTGGGGAGAAATTAGTTATTTATTTCGAGCACCAGGGCAATGCATTTATCTGCAGAAGTGTTTGTTTTGATTACCTGGCCGCCGAGGAGTCTCTGTGGGCAGTGCTGGGGAAGTGCTGGCGGCAGCGATCTCGTGGCTAGTCCAGCCCCCGCTTCTCTCAGTGGGAGGCACGGGGAGGACTGTGGCGAAGATGGTGGCTGTGGGCGAATGTGTGGCTACTCCAATCCCAGTAGGCGGCAGCATAGGCAATCGCCTAGGAACTCTGGCTGTGGAAAGTGGGGACTATCCAGACTAGCTTCCCTTGCGAGGCATGGTAGAGGAACACAGGCTGCGCAGGAACTCTTACTTAGCCTAGCTTAGAATCATAGAATCATAGACTATCAGGTTTGGAAGGGACCTCAGGAGGTCATCTAGTCCAGCCCCCTGCTCAAAGCAGGACCAAGCCCCCAGAGCTTCTTTCTCTGCAGGTGAGGAACAACTCGGAGCAGTGCTTGCAGGAGACCTCCCAAGTCCTCTGTGCCCAGGCTCTCCCAGTCTTTGTAGGGATGGCCTGTTGACACCATCCCATTGCCATCTCTTCCAAGAAGGGCCACCATCAAGGGGGGTGTCAGCTGCAGGGAAACTCAGATACAGTGCAGTCCATACAGCTGCTAGCCAGGGGTGCTGGAACAATTTTTATACTGGGGGTGCTGAGAGCCGTTGAACCAAACTGTAAACCCTGGATATGATGGAAACCACTTCAAGCCAGGGGGTGCAGCAGCACCCCCAGCACCAATGTTGCTAGCATCAAATATCTAGCTGCAGTACAGACCAGCCAGGGCCAATGGCCCAGCACTATTATCTCAGGAAAAACAAGTTGCTCAGGCCTCTGGACGTAGAGGTAGGGATGTGGACTAGTTACAAAACAAAATAAACCCAAATAGCCCAGCTCAAGTCCTCAGACTTAACCTTCTGCTTTCATCTTCCCTGCTGGTTTCCCTCTTAACGTCTCAACTCCTTTGGGGGGGAAGCTGTGACCCTGAGCAAGTGACTTCCCAGTTCTGGACTATACCCGCGCTCTGGCAACACCCACTGGTTGGCTTTAGCCGCAGAGCCCTTTCCACCAAGCCCCATCCTTGAGCATCCATCTGCCTGTAACATCTGCTGTTGCCCTGCCGTCCCCTGCCTTTAAAACAATGTTTACAAGGAGTCCTTTGCTGGGACGGCATCTACACAGGAATGTTGTATAACCTAAGGTGTGAATTTAAAGCAATATAATTAAATGGTATAAATCAGATTAGTTTAGATGGTCAGACAGGGAGTGTCTTTTTGATCTGTGGCTGTACAGTGCCTCCCACAGTGGGGTCCTGGCCAGCAGAGGCGAATTACGGTTTTGTGGTGCCCTGGGCCAGAGCAACTGGGGGCCTTTCCCACCTCTTCTGCCTGCAGTCCCCCACTGCCCCCTCGCAGCGCTCCTGCTGGGGAAATGGGGTTGGGGTGCACTCCTGCCAGGGAGCAGAGTCAAGGCACGGGGGCTTCCCCTGCCTGTCCGGCGCTCCTGCCGGGGAGCGGGGTCAAGGTGTGGGGGATTTCCCTGCCCCGCCTGGCGCTCCTGCCGGGGAGCGGGGTCAAGGTGTGGGGGATTTCCCTGCCCCGCCTGGCGCTCCTGCCAGGGAGCGGGGTCGAGGCATGGGGGCTTCCCCCACTTCCCAGCAGGAGCTCTGGGCAGGCGGAGCAAGGCAAACCCCCACGCCTTGACCCCGCTCCCCGGCAGGAGCGCTAGGC
>NW_020664589.1:8125060-8150796 GCF_002925995.2 Terrapene triunguis | reverse complement strand
ACACCTTGACCCTGCTCCCCGGCAGGAGCGCCGGACAGGCAGGGGAAGCCCCCGTGCCTTGACTCTGCTCCCTGGCAGGAGTGCACCCCAACCCCAGCAGGAGCTCTGGGCAGGCGGAGCAGGGCAAACCCCCACGCCTTGACCCCGCTCCCTGGCAGGAGCGCCAGGCGGGGCAGGGAAATCCCCCACACCTTGACCCCGCACCCTGGCAGGAATGCCAGGCAGGTGGGTGGTGTGGGTCGGGGCGCAGAGGCGCCCATTTTTCCAGTTGGCTGGGCCCCCTCGCCACAGGCCCTGTTGGCCCAGTGGCTAATCCGTCACTGCTGGCCAGTGACTGGGGCGCTTAGGTGTTACTGCAATACAAAATAAAACATGTAACCCCTCCACCAGCTGGACACCTTGTTCCAGCTGGTTCTGTTTCTCAGTTTCTCTTATGCTGCCCAAGAAGAGGTTGAAGATAAACCAAAGAAAGGCACTCAGATACCGGAATGAGAACGGCTACCTGGGGGTTACACTCATGTAACTATGTCAGCAAAACTGGTAACCCTTTCCCGTGTAGATACACCCTAATCTCCCTACTTCAGGGTGTTCTACTCCAAGTCAATCTACGTGACCTGTTGCACTATGGGGATTATGGTAACTGGTCAGTTTCCCAGGTGCTCATCTGCTGAGTAGGGAGAGCTTAATAAATTATTCTCAGTGTCCCCTTCTTCCTGCCTGCCCCACCCCTCCAGACTTGAGACAGGAAGTCAGCAATCCTCATCCACCTCAGGCACTAGCCAACGTGGGGGTTGGGTCCAAGACAGATGAAGGGCTACGTTATTGCCAATTATTGATACTGGAATATTGTGTTCTATTCTGGTACCCACTATTCAAGAAGAGCCACACGAATGATTAAAGGACTGGAAAACATGCCTTGTATAGTGAAAGGCTCAAGGACTTCAGTCTGTTTAGCTTTACAAAGAGAACGTCAAGGGGGTGACTGGATCATAGTGTATAAACTCTGCGTAGCGCGAAAGTTGTCCTTTTCACCAACAGAAGTTGGTCCAATAAAAGATATTCCCACGCCACTCCCCCCCACCCCCCAGACTCTCTTCCGTCGGGGACAGGCGCTTTATACTTGAGGGCTCTTCAATCTAGCAGACAAAGGTATGATAAGATCCAATGTTCGGAAGCTGAAGCTCGACAAATTCAAACTAGAAATAAGGGGCCCATTTTTAACAGGGTGGGTGATTAATCATTGGAACAACTCAACAATGATTGCGGTGGAGTCTCCATCACTGGACATTTTAAAATCAAAGTCAGATCTTTTTCTAAGAGACATGCGCTTGTTCAACCACAGCTATTGGACTTGGAGGAGGAGTTATTACAGGGATGTCCTAGGGCCTGTGTTATACAGGAGGTCAGACTAGATGATCACAATAGGCCCTTCTGGCCTTGGAATCGATTAATCTTCATATTAATTGCAGTGAGGGGTCATGTGTGGGGACGTGAGACTGCAGCTGCAAATGTGTGTGACTGGCCATCTCCAAGGGCACGTGTCTACCACAGTGTGTACGACTGTGTGACTGCAACCGTGCGTGTGCGTCTGGACGAACAGCTGAGCGAGTGTGAATGTGTGTTTTGCAGCATGTGCGTGACTGCATCTGCGACTGTGCATCTGTGTGAGTGGGCATGTGAACGTGGGGTGGGCAGGTATGACGGTATCTGTGTGTTAACGCGTGGCTCTAGGAGTGAGCATGTGTGGGGTGGTGCACACACATGCATTCCTTGTGGAGAAGGCTGCCAGCAGGAGCTCTGGCGGAGGTACAAGGGTTTGACAGGAGAATGTCACCCACGACCAGCAGGGACAGAGCCGGGCTGCCGGGTGGAGGAGGCAGCAAAGCAGGGAAGGAGAGCGCTGTGTCTTTAAAGACAGGAGAAGAGCAGCAGGAGGAGGATGCAAAATTGGCCCAGTAGGTAGAACTGCTATTTAAGTGCTGTTGAGAAGCGCATACAAGGAATTAGAACATAGATGATAGTGCCCTGACAGCTGCCATTTGCTGCTGCTGCGGCTAGTCTCGCTCCTAATGGAGTTCTAATGTAGTGGCTCTTCATTGACAGGCGAGGCCAGAGATATGGGGGTATGTCTTTGTGCGTGTGACAGATGGGACCGTCCCGCAACAAACCTGTAATCCTTTGATTTCTGCTGGTGCTGGCTGTACTTAACCCCTTCCTCTCTGACCAGGGCGGCAACCAGCTCCCTGAACCTCAGACAGTTGCATGGTGGGAGGAGGCCCATGAAGAGGATGAATGTAGCTGCTTTGCCAGACTGTCACCGGAGTGGAGATTTTACTCACCGTAAACATGGACCTGGCCCGACCGAGCTGGGCTCTGTAGCAGGTTCTGTAGATGCCATGCTGGAGTGCAGAGAGGGTGTCATTGTGGAGTTGTCACCAAGCCGGCTGTTGCTGGCATCAGGGTGTCAGGCAACCTAGAAAGCAAAGCAGGCCTTTGTGAATTCCTGCATGCCCCTGCTGTGTGGCCCACTGCCCCCTTCCCCACTCCCACTCTGTTCTCCCCACATCCTCCCCACTCCTGTTATGTTTCCTTCCAGTGTCCTCTCCCTCCATTTCACACCCCAGCTCCCGCCCACCCCCTCCCTGGGTGCTACCTTCTCATGCCCTCTCCCTCCACTCCCCCCTTTGTTTCCTCCCCACTTGCACCTCACTGCCCCCCCACCCCACCACTCCATCGCCACAACATCCCCTCCCTCCATCTCTGCCCCATGTCACCCCTGTTCCTCCCACCCTCAGCTCCATTTCTCCATTCCCCACTCACGGGTGGCCCACCGGCCCCACCTCCTAATGCTATTCGTGCGTGGCAGGGGGTTGTTTTCTGACAATCAAAGCTAAGCCCAATTGTCCAAAGCCATCAAAGGCCAAGATTTTCAGATGAGCTCAGCACATTGGGTGAAAATCGGGCCTTAGGCGTCTCACGTTGGGCACCCAGTAAAGGAGACATCGAACGTCGCTAGCCGATTTGTCCCGAAGTGACTTGCCCACAATTCCCTGGTGAGTCACTGTCAGAAGTGGGATTAGGACCCGATTTTCCTGTCTCCTCCGCGCACCACACTCGCTGGGGGAAGAGGCGTGAGCAGGCTACATGCTGCTGAATGTAAGAGGGCTCCAAGCTAGGCAAGAGCAGCAGACACATGCCAGAATTACAAACCCAAACTGCCGCCTGGCTTCCTTAAGAGAATACCACAAACGGGGGCGGGGTGGGGTTAAACCCCTCCCCTCGCCACCTTTATGTGACGTTAAAACACCTTCCCGGGGCAGGTGAGCTACACGCCAGGTGTGTATTCCACCAGCGGAGATGCTCCCTCCCGGGGGATTTCTGGGCTGCATTCCCATCTGCTGAGCGGTAGCCAGTTGGCTGAGGCTTAGCGCTGCAGGGCCTGGCAGCTTAGCTCAGCAGCTTTCACATTGGCCCCCCCAGCTTTAGTTTTTATTGGTCTTTGCAGAACCATGGTGCATTTTGCTCTGACATTAAGAAGTGGGGCTGGGCTGTTAGCGTTTCTCCTTTTGAAAGGGTCACGGGTTTCTTTCTTCCACAAAGCCCAGGACTGCCTTGACCGCATGCGACTCCAGTCTCTCGCCCCCTAGTGGCACCGTTTGTGTTTGGAAAACAGCCAGAGCTCTCAGCTGAGGGTTTTTGCCATGGTCTGGAGAGCCTCCCTCAACTACAATGAATCCCAACGAGGGGACAAAATTCTCTCCTGGGAATAAAGTAATCAGTGTCCCCCGCATGCATGTTTTTCGGCTTACAATGAACCCAGCAGTGAGATTTGCTGCCAGATTAACAGCCCTGGAAGCTGAAATCCTCTCCTTAGCCACAGAACAGGTAGAGCATGAGCAGCAGTAACAGCACAGACCTTCCCCCAGCCAACATGCCTCAACCCTGACTGTGACGTTTGGAAGGGCCACCTCTACGGGCGAGAGAGGAGCCCAGCTGGTTCTGCCCTTGGCCTCTCCCCTGAGTCTGCCCCAGGGACCCAGCGGGGGTGGGGTTCTGTAGTTTGGACAGTTGTCCATTAGGAACAGGTCTGACACCAACCAACTCACTTCAAACACAGGCCACCAAACAACCCAACAGCTGCTAACATCTGTCTCTCACCTGCACGGCATCCACACCTGTGACACAAGACTGGGCCTGACTCTCCTCTCCCACACACCCGTTTTACAGCGGTGACTTCCTCTTGATTTACAGCAACAGGAGAGGAAAGATTTCCTTTCCACCTACCACCTGAACCAACCAGCACCCCAACACCAGCTCATTATACCTAGGCTATGCACTCATAATGTGCCTATCACCATGGTATCTAGGTGTCGTACACACAGATTAAAAAACAATCATCTGAGAGGACGAGACAAGCCATCCTTTTGCTGAATTTGTGGGGTTAGTTGCTTTATTTCTTGGGGAAGGAGCTCACGGTTATTAAAGACAGGCTTGGGTGAAGCTATCTGACCATCTATGGATAAAGCACCTTGGGCTCATCCTGATCTCCAGTGGGAAGGAGTTCCACAGTCCAGGGCGTGCCACTAGCTCCCAGAACATTACTGTCCCTGTTGATCATGGCTACAGAGGCAGATCTTGGAGAGACAGATGGCCCTTGAGCACCAGGACCTTGACCTGTGTGTTATCAGATGGGGAGGCAGTGTAGAAGGCAGGGTACCAGTGGGGCATGCCCCTGTTTGTCCTTATTGCCTCTTGGGTGGGCTGTTGCATAACGGTTCAGCTGGAGCTTCCAGATGGCTTTCACCTCCATCCCCAGGTAGAGCAGGCTATGGCAGTCTAGCCTGGGGATCGTGAATGCATTGATCACCTCGCTGATGAGAAAGGAGTCGGCCCCCTAGCAAGTTGAAGACAGCAGCATTTCTAGCTGATGCTGCTTGTGGGGAGCTGTGGAACAGCGACAAGTCCAGGAGGACCCAGAGGCCGTGTGCTGCCTTCAGAAGTGACGGGCAGATGGCGGCAATGGACGAGGAGGGGCCAGCATTCCTTCCATGACCTTGAGGCGCTTTCCCCTTCGTAGCCTAAGCTTGCTTTAGCTGGAGCCGGCTGCTTTCCACCCAGGGGCTGGTCTCTTCTCCTCCCCTCCAGGCACCATGACATCAGCGAGGTGTAACAATCTGGGGTTAAAGGTCACCTGCAGAGCTCTTTGCTGGTTACCTGGCCACTCCTGGGCTCAGGACAAACCATTACTAAGACCTGGGTCAGGTGTAACAAAACAAAAGGGGTTTATTTGGCTGCCGCAGTCTTTCCTGCGGCAACGAGCAAGGCACTGGCAGCAAACAACCATCCCGTGTCAGGCCTTGCTGCAGGCAGGAGTTGACAGGCAGCCATCTCTCAGGGACATCCCAGATAGGACCTCGGGTCGGACCTGCCTTCCTTGAGCAAGGCTCTGGTAGGTAGCAATGTCTTAGCCAGGCCTCTGTCTCAGAGCCAGAGCTGGAGATGAGCTCACCTTCCTGGTCTGCTCCCAGCTGAGCTGTGCTCTCCCCTTGTAACACCTCCCTCCAAGCCTGTCACCTACCACAGGTGTCGGGGCAGGGATGACTGAGCCCACAGCAGCCCATTAACCCGTCCCTGGCCACTGCATAGGCCCCATCGCAGTGCCCTTTTAAACACAGAAAAGTGTTCTTAGCAATATCTAGTCTCATATCTTGTTGTCTTGCTGGAGACCTGGGGTGACGTCCTGGAGCCGGTGAAGTCAATGGCAAAGCTCCTGCTGATGTCCGTGGAACCCGGATTTCAGCCTTGAAGAGGGTCAGTCCATCTCTGCAGAGGTACGGGGCCTTGAGTCTTAACAGAGAGATCTTATCTCCCAACCGTCCATCCGGTGTTTTAGTCAAAAAGCCACAAACGTTATGGAAGCAGTCTGGATAAAAATCCCCACCCCTCACAATTCATTAGGCTCCACTGCCTGGGTGCTTGTGATGTCACAGTCCTCCCAGATCGCCTGTTGTCCACAGAGTCTTCATGGAAAGCGGGGTGGGCCAGTCCTGAACAAAAAGCAAGCTCAGAAGAGACTACAAACAAACATACATTTTCAGGGCACAAAGAAGCAAAAACACAGGCCATGAAGCTAAATGCTAGGTCACAGGGCGAGTCAATGGCATAGCTGGGTTTAGAACCTGCATCTTCACCGCACATCCTTCCATGTCGGCATCTACATGGGCTGAGATAAAGGGTCCAATTCTGCAAGATGCTGAGCACCCTCAGCTCCCATTTCCTCCTGCTCGGAGCTGAGGGCTCTTAGAACCTGCCAGCTCCACGCAGGTTCGGGCCTCCCAAAAGCAGCCCAAGAAAGAGAGCATTGGAGTGGGTAGGTACACAGCACAATTAGCCAACAAGTGGCTGTTTTGTGTAGGATTGTTGCTGATGTGTGTTAAGTGGCTTTTTGAGAGGAAAATGTTAGGCACTAGAGAGATTGACAGACAAAGAGGAGAAATGCATTAGGTTTTATTGGTCTGTTTTGAACACATCTGACATCATGCTATTGAGCAAGTTCTGCTCGGCTTTTGGGAAAATGAAAAAAAAAAAAGCTAGACGAGGAGGGGGAAGAAGAGAGAGAGAATAATTCAGACAGGCAAGTGGTAGCATAATGGCAGGAGACATTGGAGCAAACTGTGGCAACCAGATGGGACCTGAGCGCCAATAAAATATAACAGAATTAGCAAACTCGGGCATTGTTCCCCGCAGAATGTGTGCCACGCTCCCTTTGAGAGCTGCCTAGATGTGGTAGAATACAATCTCTTTCAGTCGTTAAGCCGACCAAGGACAAAAATCACTGGTAAATAGCGAGAAAGACTGAAAAGCAGAAGGCAGAGTTGCTGGTAGAGCCTCCAGCTAGTTTCTACCCACACAGCCAGTCTCAGGTTGGCTCACAGACTGGGCGAAAAACCCCAAAGCCAGGCCTCCTGACCACCCGTAACCCCCTTCGCCTGACCCCCAGCACCCTCCCACCTTTGCTGATATTACATGGGGACAGTTGCGCCTGTCGCTCTCTCCGCTGCAACCCAGTCGGCTGCTTTGGTCAGATCTTCCAACCGGTCGGAGGCATCCCAAAATGCACTAGACGCCTCTGGGCCCAGATGGTGCCAGACTAGCTGGGAAGGATTTAGCAAAGGCTGGGGACCTCTTGGGGGAAGAACCAGGGCTGGAGGAACGTTATTTACTCAGAGCGCAGTAGGTCAATGGAAAGATTAGCACTGACTTCCCGTTGGCTGAGTCAGGCCCCCACATTTCCAGACCTAACATCACCGGCCAGGGTAGAACTATTGGCGGAGGGTGAGGGCAGGACCATAATCAAGGTTGATTTCTGCCTTCTCGCCTCACCAGTCCTGCACCCTGGCAAGACGAGTCAATCAGCCGCTTCCCTAAGCCGTCCCGTCACACTTTCCTGTAGCCAAGTGAGAGGAGCACGCTCAGCAAGGAGACAGGCGGGAGACCTCCAGACAGAGCCAGCTAGTCTGAGGATGGCAGAGAGCTACTGTAATATTCCCGCCCAGCCATATTGTCAAAGCCATTGGCCGCCTGCCCTCTTCCCCGGTGACTTTCTGAACTATGGGCAGAGGGCATTTTAAGCCTTGGTGCTGCACAGAAACAGGAATCGGGAAAAGGCACTCTGATGACGGAGGAGAGAAATCCAGTTGCCGTGGCCCGGGCTGTGAGAGGAGAATTGGCAAACTGGGGCCCTCATCCAGCTCAGGACCGGTTAGGCTGGTGCCATGGTTATATTTGGCCCTGGTGGCGTGTCAGCTCCATTCCATAGCATGGGCAGGACTCTTTGGATGTTCCCATTGCTCTGCATAGTGTTATGGGCAGCTTCCCATCAGCCCCCAGTTTACAGCACTGCTGATCGCCAGTATAGAGCGCTCTGTGTCATGGCCTCCATAGTGCTCTGTATTAGCAGGTAGCCCACTGACCCGGCCCTCTTGCAGGAAGGCAGCTGGCCTGGGTTACTGCAGTCTGACAAAGCCTGGCATGACAGGATGGGTCAGATCTGTACATTAGATTGCCTAGCCTTTGTGTGCCTGGTGCCCAGCACAAGGTGGCCCCAATCTCAGCAGAGGCGCCGGGCACCACCACTAAATAATCATCACCTGAATGTGTTCACCGGAGGACGTCTCCGGCAGTATTAACACTTCACAAAATAAAGCGGGATTCAAAACATGAGGGTTCTTGTGGGTATTTAACCCCTCCCCGTCAGCTGTGTCCAGACGACAGCGAGATGCACAGCTGGCCCGAGTGAAGGAGAGGGAAGTGAAGTCATTTCATGTCCTCCAGCATCCATACCCCAATACCAAGGGAGTTCTTCCACCCCCATCTCTTACCCATCCCGCCGTTCGATCCTGGCATAAAACGATGCGCCTGAAGCTGCACTTAGGGCCTTTGGTCTATTGATTTCCCACTCTGCGAGCACTAAAACAGCCCGGCTGGCCAGGGCAGAGGGTATTACAGCTTCCTCCCTATTTAACACACACGGCAGAGGAATTGCCACCTTCATTAAACAATGGTTAACACAGTGGGGAGGGGTCTTTTCCCCCCTTCCTTCGGCTCAGAGCCCGACTCACTCAGTCACATTATGGCCAAGCACCACAGAGGAAACTAAGGCAGGGACTTCTTACCTCAGCTCTTTGCACAGTGAATGAAAGCGAGGTGAAAGCCTCCCAGTGGCTCAGCCAGTTGGGAGGGTGCATTTGGGTCCCTGGTCACACCAACATACCTAACGTCACTCACGCGAGTACTCCTGTTCAAGTCACTTACGCAAGTGAAGTCCTGTGCACAGGCGCTCGCAGGATTGGGACCACGGAAGGCTCCCTGTATTGGCTACAGGGGATGCGGGGAAGGGGAAGGACTTACCTGGGGTGTGTGGGGGGGTGTGTGTGGGGAGATTTTAAAAATAGGAACACCAGCACGTTAACTCTTCCAGGACCAGATCAAAAGGTTGGGGGGGTTTGTGGACGTTTTTTTTTTTTTTTGCAGGAGTCCAAAAGCCGCTATAAAAAACATATGTCAAGGAAATAAACCAAGGTAGTGGATGGCTGACCCAAGGAGTGGGGCAGCAACTTTTTAACCTGTAAAGGGATACTGCACCCCCATGCTGCACACAGAGGGCAGCCTAGCCAGGCTGCTGTGCCCTAATGGTGGGCCCTGATGGGCTCCAGCAATAACAGAGGGGACCCCCTACCACTGCTGTGCCATGCGGCACTTACATTCCCCAGCTTGGTTAGAACAGAAACGGCGGAGAAAGAATAAGAAGAGGCCAGCCCCTTAAATAGAGCCATGCGAACCTGTCAGTGATGGGACAGGGCTCCAGTGGCTGCTTCAAAGCCCTGAGCTACTCGGCTTCCAGCGTTGCCATCCCCAACCATTTAAAAAATCATGCCTCAGGCCCCCAAAACATGGCTTAAAAATCATGACATTAAAAACAATGGCATGTTCTTTTTCTTTACAGCTTGGTTTCTGGGCCTTTAGGCCTCGTGCGGCTCTTGTTTTTCAGCTCCTCTCTGCAGCCGGGAGGGCAAGAAGCTTGCTTTTTCAAAAACGAAAACTGAGATTCTTACATCATCACATGCCTCCAGGAACTGGGGCTTTAAGAGACTCACCACATATGGTGACACTTTGGGGGAAGCGGGAAATCTCAAGAGTTGGCAACGCTACATTCAGCTGAGAAATTCATCTGCCCACGGGGGCTGGTCACTGCAGTATGTAAAGGAATCTTCAGCTGGTGTTGGCTCCATTCTGGTGCTTAGATGGATAAAGCTCTCTAGAACTGAACAGAGATTCCTAGATTTTAAGGCTGGAAGGGACCATTACAATTATCTAGGCTGAGCTTCTGGATAATTCCGGTCAGAGAATTCCATTCAGTAATTCCTCCACTGAGCGCAACAACCAACAGAATTTGAAAGAATTGGCATGTCAGAAGAAGCTCTTTGAGGCAAGGATGCTTTTTGTTACATCTTAAAGCCTAAAGGCCCCATTGTGCCTGCACTGTACAATCATGAGACTAATAATGGATATTGTTATTTATTGGAGTCGTGTCTAGGAGGTCCACCTCTGGACTAGAGCCCCATTGTGCTAAATGCTGGACAAACACAGACATAATAATAGTCATCATCATCATGAGGTGGTATAGAAACTTCTCTAAAAACCTAAGGAATTTAACAGAGATTTGAGATTCTTCCTGTCCAGGCTTTTGAATCAGCCTACAGCATCCTGGGGAAGGGACAGAAGCAGGGTTTAAATTTAGCCAGAGGTGCCCAGAGCGGAGCTAGCCTCTGGTAAATATTTTCAAACTCGCGGGGCTGAAGTCCTGTTGCCCGGCTCCTCCCATGAGGGACTCCGGAAAATACTTTATGAGAATTTAAACCCTGGACAGAAGTCTCTATTAAATTCTGTGGGATGATCCGAAGAACCTACAGAAAGGATTCCGTGTTCTATTAAATTCTAGAAGACGTTTCCATAAGGGACCAGGACTTATGGGTTTTGTGATGGGGAAGTACCTCAGCGGCACATGCCTGGGGTCCACACCAGAGGCAGACATTCTGTTTACTCCAAAGGCTGACTGGAAAGCCCAGTGTAGACCAGCCCCAGGTGGCAAATAAGTATCATGAAAGTATTTAGACTTTCAGAGAGAGGGAGCGTAGCCGACATACAGTATCTTGGCATCTCAGGCTGGCTCAGCTCAGCCAAGCTTTGTCTACAGCAGACAGTCGAGCTCTGAAGCCTACAGAGCTCCAGGGCTTTCCCGGCCCAGAACCTGAAGGCCTGCATGCTCCACCATAGCCTCCCATTGCAGAGCCCTGCAGAGAAAAGTGGTCTAAACCAAGCACACACATACACACACACAAAAAACCAATCGGGAAGTTTATGGTTCCGTCTTGCAAACAAGCAGAGGTCGGGGTGGGATTTCTGAGAGCCCCTCAACCTCCCCTCATGCCGCTTATTTTTTATGGAAATATTGATTGAGATAAACCAGGGAGCCGCATTACATCTCCTGCCGAGGTCAGGAGTTCAGCAGCACAGCTGGCAGCTCGGCCAGCGGCCACGATTTAGACCTTCTCAACGCTGGCCAGCAGAAGTTATATTTGGTGGCGGTTTTCCCTTCGCCGTCTCCCCCCAGCCCCTCGAGAGCTCAGGATGGGGAATAGAAGGCAGAGAGGGCTTGTGAAGCTGGATACAACTCCTAGGGGCTGGGGCCAAAGTGCTTTCGCCAGGGGGAGCTAATAACAAATCGATGAGGGGCTACCATGACACGCTGACCCTGCTGCTAAAACACGGTTTTAACGCGTGACAGTAAATCTGTGTTGTGGTCCCTCTGCGGGGGAGGGGCCAGCAGTGGGGCCGGGGGGGGGGGGCGGGAAGCTGTGCTAGTACAGGGGGGGGAGGCAGATGGTGTCAGGGGCAGGGGGAGGGGAGGCCTGGGACATTGACATTTCAGCTTGATTCATAAAAAATAAGAAACGCTCTTAACTAAACACAGTCAGCAGCGAGCCCAGCTCAGGGGAGCGAGGTGAGGCCGGAGGGCTCTGGCAGGCGTGTGCGGACAGAAGGACTCCAGGCTGGCGAGACCACTGGAGTAGACAGTCTTCTTAGAGCAGGGGTTCTTAAACTGGGGGGTCGTGAGCTGTCAACCTCCACCCCAAACCCCACTTGCCTCCAGCATTTATAATGGTGTTAAATATATTAAACAGCGTGTTTAATTTATTGGGGGGGGGGTTGCACTCAGAGGCTTGCAATGTGAAAGGGGTCGCCAGTAAAAAAGTTTGAGAGTCACTGTCTTAGAGGAACGTTGCTGGGCGGGGGGCAGGGAAGGAGGAGATTACCTGGCCTAGGTAGCTCCCTGCTGGGAGGGAGCTCCTACTGCAGACTGAGCCCTGTTACTTGCAATGGTGTCAAGGCACAGCCTTAGCTAACATTAGCAGGTTCAAGCCATCATGTGAGGGGCTCTCCAACCCCACTGCTTGGAGAAAGGACCATCCTTCCTTGCGTTCCAACCTCTCTCCACTAAAACAGCTGCAGGGGGGTCTGAAACCCTGAGCAAGGATGAACGGCTCCTTGGAGACGAGGAGGAGCGCACACAATTGGTCACGGGGATACCGCTCTGTAGCCCAGCATTGGGGCATGAATGCTCAGGCCCATGCGGCTACACGAGCCCAGCTCGGTGTCAACAGGAGGTGGCGCTGCATTGCTATGAGCTCCAGTTGACTGTGCAGGAAATGGGCAGTGATTTGTGATATAGGACCTTACAGATGTGGAGCCAGATCCTGGCCTGCTACCCCATCCCCTTTGTGCCACAGGAGAGTTTAACAGGACAGCTGGAAACCCCAAGGCAACACGCAATTAGGCATCCGCACATACCTAAATCCACTAGGGGTCTTCTCTGGGGAGGATGGGATTTCCCCTTCTCAGTCTCTGTGAATGATGTCCAAGCCCTCTGCTGATGGCCACGCCAGCGCCTTCAGGTTGGGAAAACAGGCAATAGTCCCACAGTGTCCTTCAAACTTTCCTTGAGTCTTTGCAGTATCAGTCTGCAGTGTGCACAGCCAGCAGCAATTCTAGGCCTCGTCTCCAGGGTGGGGAAAGGGGACCTGCAGTCTCAATCTAACACAACGGGCAATACTCCTAGAGCACGCTCTCTACAGCAACCCCTTCTAGGCCTTGCATTACTCCAACCCACGGCTGAGCGTGGGTCCCACTCCTCTCCTATTTATACACTCCTCCTTCTTCCCTGGAGTTCCCATTGGTTGCACCCTTGGAGAGTGAGTCTGGGTGTGCCCCACCCAGGTAGCTCCAAACAGCTATGAGCACGCCCAGTTTCTGGAATCTGGATGATTCTGGCCTATCTGGCAAAGTCATCCCAGCTGGCTCAGGTGCATCTGCAGGCACACAGAATCCCTCCAAAACAAAAGCAAGAACGTTGTAGCCTGCTGTTACTTCCCTTATTTGCACCACTAAATGCTGCAGTGCAAGGACGTGGGCTCCAAGTCCATCAGCTGATGCCCAGGTAACACAGCCAGCTGCACTGGTAAAGCGCAGGGACAGACCTGCTGAGCCAGGGGCGTGAGGCGGATGACGCAGCAGGGCAGGGGTTCTCCTACTCTAATTCATTGTAAGAAAGAGGGAATTTCTCAAAAGCGCCCAATGACTTAGGAGCCTCAGCCCCATTGACTTTCAGGGAGGAGGCTTAGGCGCCTAACTGCCTACAGCGCTTTTGAAAATAATAATATAATACCTAGCTCTTCTATGGCGCTTTTCATCAGTAGATCTCAAAGCACGTCACGGTCATGACTGTATTTACCCTCAGAACATCCCTGGGAGGTAGGGCAGTGCTGTTATCCCCATTGCACAGCTGGGAAACTGAGGCACAGAGAGAGAGACTCAGTGACGTGCCCAAGCTCAGACAGGAAGCCTGTCGTGAATTGAATACAGGTCTCCCAATCCTAGGCTAGCCCCAAACACTGCCCCCCAGCTCCTTTAGGTGCGTTTACAAATGTGACAAAGCCTCATCTCTCTAAATGCCCTCGAAGCCACTGGTGCTTGGGTCTCACGGTGCTTCATTCTGCAGCTCACCAGCCAAGCCAGGCTCCTGAACCCCCCCCCATGAACCATTCAGGATGTGGGACCCCTCTGGAGAGCGTTTAGGAAAGCACCTAGACACTAAGCAGCATGAATGGCATGGCCTTGGCCTCGCTGGACACAAAACAAACACGCAGAATAGCCATAGAAAGGTTAACTTTATTTTAGTGGTGGTGGAGTAAAAAAAATATATATATACCTGTCCCCTCCCCCGCCCTCCAGAGTACTCAAGGGCATTACAGATGCCAGGGCTTTTGCCTCAGAGGAGGGGCACTACCCCTTGTATTCAAGCCCCAGCCCCGCTCAGGTAATTACATTCACCTTGCAGATTCAGCTGGGCACGATCTGCTTCTTCATGTCCGTAGAGCGGGTGTGTTGCTGCGCAATGTTACACACCTGCTGCCTTAGCTGGGGCTGCATCCTAGGGAGGGAGAAGCTAGTAGGGTAGTTGAGGGTATAGTCGGATAAGCCCCCTTCTCATTTGGGGACTAGGGAGTTCAGGTTAGGTTATCAATTATTGGGAGTGGACTACATCCACCCTGCTCGAATTGGCCCTGTCAACACTGGTTCTCCGCTTGTGAGGTAACTCCCTTCTCTTCGTGTGTCAGTATATAATGCCCGCATCTGTGATTTTCACTCCATGCATCTGTAGCAGTGGGGTTTTTTTTTACCCACGAAAGCTTATGCCCAAATAAATCTGTTAGTCTTTCAGGTGCCACGGGCCTCCCTGTTGTTTTTGTGGATACAGACTAACCCGGCTACCCCCTGGTACTTGATAGGGTAGGTTAGTTCACCCACTTCTTTCTTTTACCACCCGGCCCCTGGGTGAAGCTCTGGCTCGTTCTCGTTTGCAGTCGACGTCATGCGGCTTGCGGAGTGCTTTTGGAGCTTTGGGTGGAAGGTGCTATAATTAGGGTTAATTGCTCACCCTCCACACATACATTGCGAGCTGCCCTGGTCCCGCTTTCATCACCCCCCTCCCGCCCCACTGACGTGACCCGTAAAGAAACCACACAATAGGTTTCCCCATAAGCATGTGGGTTGGAGCCAGAAGGGCGGGGGGAAAAGAGGGCCAGGTGAGAGCAATCCCATGGAGGCAGCTCATGTGACCACAAAGGTCACTGCTGCAACCTCCGCTTGCACCCGTTTGCCCTGAGAATCCGAGATGCAGAGAGGGTGGAGGCGCTGGTAACAGCAGGGGTCTGCCTCTCCAGTTACCAGAGGCCAACAAAACCTACCTGTCCCTGCTGCAGCCTCCCGCAACTAACCACGGCTCTCATTCACCCTTCTGGGGCGTGGGGGGAGGGGCAGGCCAGAAGGAAGCCCTCACAAAGCCCCAGTAGGTCACTGACCACTGCTATTGAGTGTCCAGATGGACTTTCCCGCTCTGCAGTTCCAGCCTCCTGTGTAGGCCTCTTGTTTCTTTCTTTGCTGCGGCTGAGCGGTGACTGTCTGTCCCCTCGGGGCAGCCTTTTGTAATGGGTGTGCATATCTGCCCTGGTGTCTTTCTGATCCCAGCCAGCCTTCTCCCTCTACCGCCCATGGCAGCGTGTCCCAGGAACCAGCATAATGGTCTCTTTCAGGCCTCCTAGCCCCAGCTTTGGGAAACTCCCAGGGAGAAGCAAGAGGGATCCTTGTTAAATGTTTAGACAAAGGCACCTTGTTAAGGGGTTTACAAAGACGCCCAGCGCCTACGAAGCCGGTGGCTAGATGCACCCAACTCCACTGGGGAATTTCGCTCTCGTGGAAACGTAGAAACACATTTAACCCCCACGCCGGGCTGCGAGTCCATGAACTGGGCGCAAGGCTCAGCGGCGTCTCGTGGCCCGTTAACCGTTCGGGGCCACATTCCCCAATGCAGATGCAACCACTGTGCAGTAGACGGAGGGTAACATTTCAAAAGCACGTAGGTGCCTCAGTCCCATTTTCAAAAGTGGCGCCTGAAAGTAAATGGGATTTAGGCACCTAAATTTGAAGTCACTTTTAAAAATGGGACTTGGCTCCTAAGTCCCTTAGGTACTTTTGAAATGTTTACCAAAGACTAGTGGTTGCTATTATTCTGATCTGTATTACAGTAGCCCCTGTCCCAACGCTGGAGCTCACTGTTCTAGGCACTGTGGGGACACCTACACTGACATGGTCCCTGCCTAGAAGAGCTTCATTACAATCTAGTCAAGATTACATGGATGTTGCCTGACTTCTGTCAGTTCTGCAGTAGGTAGTAATAATTCACTAACAATTCTACTTAGCAGCACGCATGCAGGCTTTTTCATCCCATGATCTCCAAGCACTTTAGAAAAGCAGGGAAGAATCACCGTCCCCCTTTTACAGCTGGGGAAACTGAGGCACAGGGTGGGAAAGTGACATGGCCATGGTTACACAAGGCGTCACAAGCAGAGCCCAACCCTCCTGACTCCTAGGTCTGTGCTCTTACCACTAGACGACACAGCTCTAGCTGGGCCAAAACGTTACTCCGACAAAATTCTCAATCACGTTGAGAAAGTTGCTGGAGCACAAGAACTCCTAGAAGGCTCTTATGGTCTCGTATTAGTGTCACTTGCTTACACAGTAAAAAATAAAGCAGGCTGTCCACTGCCCAGGAACGCTAACACCATGGTTCTGCTCACCAGCAGTGGCACGGCCGGACCCTCTGCAGATGACAGGCTCCTGGTCAGTCCACTGCTGAGGAGGAGGGTGCGGAGAAGCCGCGTCAGCTAGGGAGTACGGTAGCTAGGGAGCAACTCCATTCTCCTCCTGATGCCAGGAGCAGGTGTAGCTCCCGGGGCAGCAGTTTACTGGGAGAGGTAGTCACAGTCTGTGCCACTCAGGGCCGGCTCCAGGGTTTTGGCCGCCCCAAGCAGCCAAAAAAAAAAAAAAAAGCTGCGATCGCGATCTGCGGCGGCACTTCGGCGGGAGGTCCTTCGCTCCGAGCCGGAGTGAGGGACTGTCCGCCGAATAGCTGGATGTGCCGCCCCTCTCCGGAGTGGCCGCCCCAAACGCCTGCTTGACAAGCTGGTGCCTGGAGCCGGCCCTGGTGCCACTGGACAAGGTGCACCTCGACTGGCCAGACAAAAATCATCCTCATGCTTGAGCTGTGAGTTTGAATTAACCCATAACCAATGGGGTGTGGCAACACCAGCTGCTCGGCTGCTCCATGGCCAGTGCTGGTCCTTAATCACGAGTGTCGTTGAGGTGCCATCACCTTCCTCATTACCCGGGGTGGACGCTCAGGCCTCTGCTGTGGCTGATGAGCTGTTCAGCAAAGCCCCACTGCTGCTATGGAGGCTGCACCATAGTGCTCTGGGGCATTGGATCAGCTGCGCCTGCGTGGTTCGTCCACCTGGGAACTGGGCCTTGTTCAGTTACTGGCTGTGCAGGGCCCCCAGGTTGGTTGCTTTCTCTCTGATGGTAGCTTCTCCTTCCTGTTAGTGGGGCAGCACCCCCCTAGCAGAATAGCACCCCCCCCAGCCGCAGGTGGGGTGGCCCAGCATATCTGACAAGGGGTGCGCATGTTCATTCTGCACTGGCTGGAAGGAACCAGCAATAAATTGGGCAGCTGCAGCTTTAAAGAAAAATGTCTGTTCTGCTGGGAGCTGCAAGGCCCTGTGGCAGCCGGGAGGGAGAATGGCAATGCTGGAGGACACCTGCAGAGATCCTGTACAGCTGGCGAAGATTAGCCTTTTCCACTAGACAAGACCCATTACCATGTTCCAATATACTATCACTTCCGCTAGGAGAGCCTGCAGATGAGATATCGATTGAGGTGACCCCTTCTCTCTAGCCTGAGATGCGTGCAGATCAGCCTGGGGTTAGAGCCAACAGGAAGGCCGGTCAGCTGCCAATTACCCACAGCTCTTCGGGCTTCCGTGTGCAGGGCTGTCTGCCAAAGCCCCCCTGCGTGTGCTGCTGTCACAGGACGGAGGGGGCTGGAGGAGCTGTAAGGAGCAAACCCTGGACTGGTGGGAGAGAGAGAGCTGCTCCCTGGATTCAGAAGCTGGCCCCCACTAACGATTCCAGGGACGTGGACGGACGAGAGATGGGTGAGTTAACTGGCTCCCTCCAAGTGGGGTAGGGTGCTGAAAAGAGCGAGGTTATGGTAAAGGGTGTCCAAATGTTCTCCAGCTGAGGACAGCACTGGCCATGCAGCGGGGAGACAAAGGGACAAGCTTTCTACTGCCGTTGTCTTTAACGCAGAGCGGCCAGCCATGGAGTTTGCAGATCTGCCCGGGCAAGGCTCAATGGGATTGAAGACTTCCCAGCTCAAACTGGAGTATTGCACCCTCAGCGCTGTGTTCCTCCCAGCCACACCGCAGCACTGGCCGGCCCTACGAGCCACATTTGGCCCCCTGACTGCACTGTGGCTTTCCCGTAGTTATGAGCTTGGAGGGCTGCTGTGGGGAGGGAGGGACACCGCTAGCAGATGTTCTGCGCAAGGGGCCACCTTGAATGTTTGTGACCCGAACCGCACTCAGCAACCCAACCGGCCTCCGTTAAAGGTCTTTGTGGGTCCAGCTCACTGGGAGTTCCCAGCCTGGGCTCCTGGGTAGGGTGAAGGTATGTTGTGATAGCACAGTAACAAAGAAAGATACAACGTTACGCACTCACTCAGCACCTTCCATCCACAAATCTCAACCCAGCCTAAATATCAAAATGTGCGTAAAAAAAGGCCAGTGCAAATGTTGGGGCTCCCTAGGCACAGGTATCAAGTCACTGAGCAAGGAGATCAAGTCCTCCTTTATATAGGTCTGGTGAGATATTGGACTTAGTTCTTGGCTGGCTAAAATCAGACAGATATTGGCAAACTGGAGGGAGCTCAGAGCCAAGCACTATAATGATCCCAGCAGCTGGAAGGATGGATTTTTGGAAGAAAGATAAAAGGAGCTAGATAGTATGTAGAGCCTGGCTAACCTGCTGTGACATGATGCCTGCTTACAGCCACATGATGCGCAGACGTACCAAGGATGCAAAAAAAATTAGAGTGGTTCGAGGCGTCATGGGCGGATTGTCAGGAGGAATGCCTCCCAACAGGGAGATGATGGAGATGGTGGTGTGATAGTCTCCAATGGGAAACAATGGAAGCTCCTTTGCTTGGGACCTGTAAACTTACCTGACCAAAGCACTCGAAGACATGCTGGGTAGGGCATAATACTGCACTGGTTAGTGGGGGAGAAGGGTGGATCATCTCCTGGGTCCTTTCCATTTCTAGGTTCTACAGTTGTAAGAGAATTCTCCATGGAGAAGAAATTTTTTTTCCCTACAGGATTTGCAAAGGGCTCATGGGGCTAATGAGACTGACCTCCACTGTAATGTGCTTTGAGATCTAGTGATGAAAAGCACTAGAGAAGCACTGGGTATTAGGTATTTGGATTCTCAGTCCCCCGCAAGCTCCATTTAAACAGCATGCACCTCACACCGCCCACTGGCTGGGAGCTGCAACAGGAGGCTGTCACCGACATAGACCTTCCGAAGGTGACAAAATGAATGCAACAGAACATACGATCGGCTTCAACAGCAAAGAAAACAGCCAAGCCGTTGTCTGAACCAAGCTGGTTCCCCCTCTCACGAGTTGAGATCAAGATCTACAGCTGTTTTAGGCAACGTGCCCCATTCTCAACTTAAATTAACCCCGCCCTAGTGTCACGGCATAACCCAGTTAGCACCCAAATTGCATGGAAAAAATGCTGCTGCGGCACTATCTGAACACCACCAAAGCCAAGGACAGCACCATTGTGCTGGGGGCTTAGAGGCCTTGGATTTAAGTGCGTCTGTCAGACGATAACAGAGGGATCTGAGCGGGACAGGCCAGCATTTGCAATAGCAATGCTAATGAGGCTTTCTAGAGCTCCGTTCTGGATGGGACTCGAATGCAATATGGGTCAGATTTCCAAAGCACTCAGCATCCGACAGCTGCCATTGTGCTACTTATGGTCAGATTGCTCTAAAGAGATCAGCACCCAACGTCTAAAGTCTGGGGCTGCCTCTTGCTGTGTCCGTTACACCAGGAAATGACATCCTGGACTAGCGCACACGGTGTTAAACACCACTTAGCGGTCTGGGGCGAGAACTGCCATGTTTAGCGTCATGGTAGTTCACTGTGTTCTAACAGGGTGGCATTTCCCCATTGTCGACAAGACCAATCTGTGGAGTTCTTTAATGTTTTTTCAGATGATCCACGGGGCGTTGGTGATGTTCCTGAACTGCAAAAGTTGAATCCATATTTTGCTCCAACAGCCAAATCAGGTTGTTTTCAGATTGTGTGCGCATGCAGGGAGGGGTTTTATTGTAAGGATACAAACCAAAGTAATAGGGTTGGACTGTCCCATTGTGCTTTGGTCACTCACAGCATCCCAAGTCTGTTTGGTAAAAACCTCTTAAGGGATCAGTGACTATTTCAAGAGAAGATAGTCCAAGGTTCATCCACCTGCGCAAATAACATTATACAGCATTGGAAAGCTAGAAAAAATCGTTAGAAAGCTGGAGCCACCAGCTTTCTCACAATGCTCAGCGATTTTTTCTAGCGATGGTGGGTGATGAGGTATCAGACCGTGAAACTACATCCGTAGGAGTACACCCGTGCATACTCTGCAGCATCTCCTTCTTGTAGCATGGCCTCCAAGCCTATGCCCCGGGAAGCTAAGGGGGCTTAGCACCGGGCAGGCTCAAGCCCTTGCACTCTTACTCTGACAGGCCCATACAGCACAACAGGAGGTAGCGCGGCTGAAAATGGGCGCCGGTGAGATCAGCGAGAGCTCTGAAGGAGCCCACATGAAAGGAATGGTCTCTAAGGAAGGATTTTGGAAAGAGGAGGGCTTGTTCCTGGAGCCCTGGCCAAGGTAATTTTTTCCCCCCTGGCCCGGGACATGGCATGGTAGGGGGATGGCGGGCGCATTCAGGGAGGAGGTTTGGAGGAGAGTAGCGCATACAGGTGCAGGGAGAGAGAGATGTCGGCAAGGCAGAGCGTCGAGTGGCAGAACCCAAGTGAGCTCAGCCCAGCTGGGTGAACATCAGCAGTTCGGTGACAAAGCCGTAGTCACCTAGCAACTTACTATGCCCCAGCCACCCAGAACGTCATGGTGAGAGCTGGGCTGGAGCCCAATTCATCCTGTTCCAAACACACAGTCCCTTCCCCCTGCACACCAAGAATTTCGCAAGATTCAGCCAAGGATTGGGCATTTATATGGAGCCTGAGATGAGCCCAGGTGAATGAAAAATTCCGGCAGGGATGGTAAACCTCCTGCAGCAGAGCTTAAGCCAGACTCTAACCATGAGAGCCCAAGATGAGCCCCAATATGGTGGCAGATTGGCCAACATCTGCTATTGTGGGGTTCAGACACCTTCCTCGGAAGCATCTGGTCCTGGCCACTGTCAGAGACAGGACAGTGGATGAGCGGGACCTTGGATCTCATCCAGTCTTTGTTTCTATCTTGCACTTCAAAGCAGGTTCGGTCAGTTTCACCTCCCTCTCCCCAGCGAGCGGTGTTCACGCTCTGCCACAAGGCTGCCATGTCAAGGTTGCACCCGGGAATGACTGTATCTCAACAGTCCCCTGCCCCCAAGAAGATAAAACCTCCCTTTGAAATTGGAATTTAAATAAAAATCATCATCATAAGGAACAGAACATTCCTTCTGGGCTCAGATTGAGTAAAAGTTTTTTTTTTTTTTTTAATTAAACAAACCCTAATTCTGACCCTTTGGCACTCAAGAGGATAAGAGAGAAACAATGACATCCCCTTAAAAATCAAAAGCAGTGTAGCAAGGATGGGAGTTTTGCTTCTCCATCCTCGGTGACCTTTTAGCATTCAGCCAAGGAAGAAGCAGGTAAGTGGATTGATGGGTAGATTCCCTCTCCCCCTTCCCACTCCAATAAAAAGGTACCTACTGGGACAAAAACGCGTGTCCTTCAGAGGCACTTAATCCACTGCAAACCTCACAAAGACTGGCTCGAGGAACAGTTTGGCCATCTAAGTGCAGGAAGAACAAACAGCAACAATCAAATAATAAAACCCTACTCGGCGTAAAGAAACAAAAAACTGGGTTGTTTTAATGTCTTTTTTCCCTCCTCTCCTGCCTGACCCCTTTTTATTTATTCCATTTCACTTGCTGCGGAAGCCTTGTAACAAAGCCATCACCTCCACGTCGACTCCGGGAGACGAGTTACAATTATAAATTACCAACACAATTAGTGCGAGCGCTTCGAAAAATTAGAAAGGGGTGTGAGAGCCCCATGCGCTATTGATTGCTATTCATTCTGCTTTGCGGCGACCTTGCTCTGAAGACGATGATATTCCTTTAGCCTGTAAACCAGATTAAAAAAAAATAATAATTGTAAATTAACAGGAATAACACGCATTTCGATTCAATTAATTTAGGCGGCATGAGGGGGTGTCGGGGCAAGCGTTTGTTAAGGCCTGTAGAGTTTGATTTTTTTTCCTGCCCGCTAGTGTAATTAATTGATATTGGGGGGGAAGGGGGGGAACATTGTGCATTATTGTGGAGAACAAAGCAGTTAACAGGCAATGGAAAAAGAAAGAGCCCATTATGTAAATATGGTGTGTTTCACAGCATTCAAGGGGATGTACAGGGCCTGGGAGATAAGTAAAATACAGAGACTGGAGGAAGCTGTAAATAGCCAAGGCTCCTGTTCCTGAGATGCTCTGTAATCGCTCATGCAGGCCATGCGGTCCAGGTTGGGCTGGAGGCACTTGAGTGACCTCTGAGAGGGTAGCGATGAGCGGGCGGTTTTCTTCCTGCCCATGGTCTCATCTACTGCCTTGGGACGGACTGCCAGGGCAGCTCAGCTTCCAAGGAAATCAGGCTCCGTCCCCCTTTTAACTCGGCATTAGATGCGGGGGTTGGTGTCACACACCACCTGGTGTGTCTCAGGCCACGTCTACACTGCAATCGGATCGCTTCAGTCACCTCTAGCAGGCTATGTCTGCACTGCAGTTGGAGGGGTGATTGCAATGCGGCTTAGCTTACCTGGGCTAGCTTTGCTAGCAGGGAAAATGAGATGGCCCAGACTCCAGCCTGGGCTAGCAACCGGAGTACACGCCCAGGGGGACCAGGCAGGCTTGTGCGGCCCATGCTGCTATTTTAATCTGTGCTAAAGCGAGAGCAGGTATGCGCACCTGAGCTGCAGTCATGCCGCCAATGGCAGTGTAGACACAGCCTCAGCCCCAGCTGGCTAGAGGTGAGTGAAGTGGACTCTAAGGTGTTGGCTGACTCAGCTAGCAGCAGTCATTGGTCTGTGTATCTGTCCCAGTGCTAACCCTTGCGTGTAGACAAGGGCAAACCAGGGTTTGCACCAGTTGAGCTAACGGGGGTTAAACCCCCAATACAAGCCGGGGCAAGCCCCCATTAGCTCGCCTGGACAGAGCCGGGACTTGTGCCAGGGTAAATGGTACCCGCAGGTGGAGTTTGCATCGGGACAATGAGCCCAAAGGCTTGAGTGCACCAGACACGAGGCCTCAGGGTGTGCAAGCCCCACACAGGAAATGCCTCCTGCAAACCCCAAATTGGAGACATCAGGGGCAGCTCCTAGGAAGGGTGAGCGCAGGGCCGAGTGGGGCCCAGAGAGTGATACAGCCAGGCTGCTGCTCTCTCTCCAGCACTTGGTTAAGGAGAAACAAGCCTGTTTTTATTCCTGTGCTCAGAGAGCTGACTAGTTCCCATGTGGCTAAGCATTTGGAACTGGCTGTTCTAGGGCTCTCAGGAGACAGCTAGTGGGGGGAAGATATACCAGGGACTCATGCGGGGAGAGGGATCACAGTCCTTGCCGGAACAAGCCACATACCGCCTCCCCTAGCTGATCTTTGACCTATGCTCCCAATGTCTCCTGCCTCCCTGGGAGGGTTCTTGGCTGGGAATGAGAGAGAGAAGCTCTCCATGCACCAGCGTCTGCAGGGGTCTCTGGCCCGCTACCAAGCCCGCTCCAGCGGCTCACCGCACGCTGGGCCCACCTGGAAATGGAACGTCCATGCTGGGGCTATACAAACCTAAGGGAGTTGATGTTGATGAATCCAGTAGCATCAGAGGGCTCATAGTCACCTTGTACGTTCATACTGCAAAAAGCAGGGGGAAGGGGGAGAGGAAAAACAGACCGTTAACGATCAGGACACCCCTGGCTCGGCAAATGCAGCCAGAAAGAGGAGCTGCAAACTGCACAAGGCTGCCTTTTATCTCCTCCGCCCTGGGAGGGATGCAAACTGCCAAACGCCAGGGTCGACACCGAAATAAGTGACCTGATTTTCAATCTCCCATTCTTATCTGGTCCCTGTCAGCAGAGCAGGGACAGCTCAGATGCTTGTTACCCTCTAGACTGCCCTAGGCATCAGGGCATGGCTAGCATCCCCACCGTGCAGGCCCTGAGAGGCTGAGCAACTTCCTGCAGGTCACAGAGGAAGACTATGGCAGAGCAGGGAATTAAACTCAGGTCTATCAGCTAATGACTTAACCCCTGGCCTCTTCAGTCTGTGCTGAGCGCCCCCGCTTGCTAGCAGTGCCAACGGGAGTGGTGGGTATGTAGCACTGTGAAGACAACCAACTCTCTGGTTCAAGGGCCTTCTGTCAAGATTTAGGTGCCTGGTTTTTTACACACCTTCCACCTGGTGGATACAGAACCCCTTTGGAGCAAGGATACCAGGCAGAATTCTCCTTCAGAGCGAGCCATGCGCAGGGCCGAGGTCCAACATCACCTCGTCCCGATGGGGTAGGGGAAACGTTATTGGCCCTGCTTGTCAGACAGGGAAACTGAGGCAGAAGTCTCCCGAATGAAGAAATGCGTGTTTCCCTCACTGTACATATAAGTAGTAAACGGGATCCTCGAGACAGCAGGGCAAAGAGATGGCAGGAGACAACGAAAATTTGCATTTCAGCAAACATGGGTGAGAAGAAAGAACACGGAGCCTCCTTCACCACCGGACTCCAGGTTGCCTTTTTTATTGTTTGAATAAACTTTGCTTTGAGGGGTAACCCTCGGAAGAATCCACTTCAAGGGTAACAGGACTAGAAAAGAAAGGGGCAGAAAACCCCAAGTACATTCTCTCTCTCTCAACAAAGGAATCAGCCATTTGACCTGAGAATTTGGTCCGCCATTTGCTGACCGGCTCCTGGGGTCAGAGCTGCTGGACAAGGACTATGGCTGTCCAGACCCTCAGAGTGTGAGCTGCATGCTGGGAGGCTGTTGTGAGCAGCCCGGATTGGAAGCTAGAAGAGCAAAGCATTGCGAGGCAGCCAAGGTTGTGGGGCAGGCAGTGAGACAACTGCTCACTGGTCTGGACTGCACCCGAGTGTGACAGCTTAGGAGAAGGTCATGTGAGAAAGTATTAAAAGCCTTACTATAGTAGGGCCATACCACAGCTACTGCTCCCCCCCCCCGGTCCACAAGGCTTGTTACCTTGTTAAAGGAGGTTCTTAGGGTGGTTTGACATGATTTGTTCTTGACAGAGACACACACGAGCACACATACAGTAAATGCAAGTGTGCACCTCCTAAAAGCCTGTATATATGTACATGCATCGCACAAGTGTGTAACCGTGCACGTGCAATGCTCGTGTGAGCAGATCACCTGGGCCCTTAGCCTGGGCCTCACCCAGTAGAATACAGCAAGTCTCATTATTCGGAGAGTCCTCTGGAATAATGAGACACACAAAGTTTGCTGCCCCCCCACACGCAAAGTTTGCTGCCCCAAGGTCTCCGACTCAATCTTTCCCTTCTCCCTCCCTGGTAACTTTCTTCCACATCTTGAAAAACAGGCACAATTTACTCTTCCACGTGACTGGCAGGAGGCCCCTTACCTTGAGTCACGCACTTTAAACGCAACCCTTTTAACCAAACGGGGGAGGGGAGTGAGAGGGGGGCACAGTAGGTGGCCTTTTCCTCCTCTGAAGTTTCCTCCCTACACGCTCCGGCCATGAGCCCCCTTGTCCCCCACCGACAGAAACAGCATCCTCATTTTCTACCAATATGGCCCTAAACGCTAACCACTCCTCCCCTCTCCCCAGCCTGCATCCCCACAGCTTGGTCTGCAGCTCCCTCTCCCCAGCTTCTCTTCCCACCGTCCCTCCCCTCTGCCACCGCCCCGTCTGTCTAGATCTCTCCCGTCTCTC
>NW_020664589.1:8101909-8125050 GCF_002925995.2 Terrapene triunguis | reverse complement strand
CTCCCCTCTGCCACCGCCCCGTCTGTCTAGATCTCTCCCGTCTCTCCTCTGCCACCGCCCCGTCTGTCTGTCTCTCCCCCTCAATCTTCTCTCTCTCTCTCTCTCTCTCTCTCACACGCCCCCTCCCACCGTGCACCCGTTTTCCTTTCTAACCCAAGCCAAGCCTGGCAGGTTCCCATCTCCCCATCCAGTCCTCGACATTCCCGTCGCACTGCTACTCAGGAAGGTTTCATGCTGAAGGGACTGGCAGCTTCTGTAGAGTGTCCTCACCTCACCCCCACTGGGCAGCACTAAAAACTAGAGGTCGGACAGCACGACAGCAGAGTTCAAAGACTGAGATTTGGCCAGGCTGGGGTCCCCTGCGCCCCAGGCACACCCCAAGGCCTTGTCTGCAGCAGGGATCCCTGGGAAATCAGCCATGCTTGGACTAGCACTAGTGGAAGCACTTAGTGTAGACCAGGTGGAGGGGGTTTCACCATGCACCCCTAGCCCTGCCTCGAGCAGGGTTCGCTAACAGTGGTAAAGATGCCCGAGCCCCGTATGCACTAGTGCGCTCCCTGGCACAGTGACATCGGTGCTGGCACAACTAGCGCCAACCTAGGGCACGAGGGTCAGGTCCCTGTGCTAACTTGACCATAATGCCTGTTGATTTTAACACAAGTGCTGGCCGAGTTAGGGCTGAAAACCAGGCCCAGGAGACACCCAGCCATACCCTCACCTGGTGCAAAGGGGCGAAGTGCCGAATGAAGGCAATGAAACAAGGCCCACGTAAACCAGCTGGGAATCTGGCCCATTGGCTGCCGCCGACTTATCCCAGCTCGGCATCTGGCCCTTTTTTTTTTTTTTTTTTTTTTTAAATCCTTGCCCTTTAATGCCACAATATTAAATTTAAAAATCCCCCAACCACCTCCAATCACAACAGCCAAGAAAACAAATCCCAACCCAGCTAGCTTCCTGTTTCCTGCCATCCCCCCCAAAACACGGCTCATTTCTCAGAAACTGCAAACCTTAAAAAAAAAAAAAAAAGAGTTTACAATGATTTTACCTCCCCTGACGGGCTACAGAAAAACCTCTGTGCTTTTATTTTTGCTCATTCGAGTGGTTCTGACCTGCTCTATAATTACGTTACTTTCTACCTACTGTGCAGAGGCATTTCCACGCGGTTCTACCTCTCACAGCTTTCTCTCGGGTTCCTGTGACGCCGTCACTCAAAGGCTTTCAAACCAGCGATGTAGAAATCAAAAAGAAAAGGAAAACGCTTGACGACGCAGTGAGAATAAGTGCCCCTGCTTTTCTCTCCCTCTCTCTTTTTCTCAGTCCCACCCCCCTCCATCCGCTATTTTTTTCTTCCCTCTTTTTTTTTTTTTAAATATACTTTATTCATTTAATCTCTACGACTGAGAACGCAAGGCATAATGAAGGGTTGGGATGGATTATTAGGAGCTGTTGATTTCGAGGGGGAGGGAAGGAAAAATGCCAGAGAAGAGAAAGAGAGAAGATAATTTGACATTTACTCCGACTGTTCTAAACTGGTGCGGGTGTATTTATGGCTTATAAAGTGTTTAGAGAGATTGAAAGGAGCTGGGGGGCGGGAGAGGAGGAGGGAGAGAGAGACGACAACATAAAGAAAAGAAAAAGTGTAAAAAAAAAAACATATCGACTTCAAAACAAAACTCGCGCTTTAATTTTATACTCGGCTGGGGAGTTAAAGCCGGGCCTCTCACAGCTGCATGTGTTAGTACCAACTTGGATGGCATCCTAGGGGGCCCCGGGACCCCATATACGCCACCCAAATGCCTTGTTTTAACTCCCCGATCCTGCCCCCCTCCCTCTGCCACGCAGCCTGGATCCCCAGCCATCCTCGAGGCAGCGTCGGTGGCAGGAATTGGGCGAGAGCTTCCCAGCAGAGCTCTCAGGGAGCTGCAGCCCTTGGTGAAGCGCTTCTGTTTGCTCATGGCATGGCCAGCAAGGCCGTACAGTGAGTGTCGTCTTCCCAGGAACAGTGGATGGGGCTGGGGACACAAAGGAAAGGCCCCTCCAGCTTCACTCCTCCATGGGGCTATGCCAGGCTGGCTGACTAAAGGGATTTGTAATGCCGTGGCCTGACCCAGGCAGGTCTGTTACCAAAGCTCAGAGGGGTGAAACTGTCGTCCCCACTACTCCCCATCTGCCACTGGTTTCTAACACACGCACTGCCACAGTATCCAACTGTCAATAATACCCCACCCTAACCCTGTGTGCCCCCTCAGAGCCTGGCATCAATATCGCCCTTGGGGCCCTGTGCCCCCTCAGAGCCTGGCATCAATATCACCCTTGGGGCCCTGTGTCCCCCACAGAGCCTGGCATCAATATCACCCTTGGGGCCCTGTGCCCCCCACAGAGCCTGGCATCAATATCGCCCATGGGGCCCTGTGCCCCCCACAGAGCCTGGCATCAATATCGCTCATGGGGCCCTGTGCCCCCTCAGAGACTGGCATCAATATCACCCAGGCCATGCCATCTGTCTCCTCAGAGCCTGGCATCAATATTGCATGCCCTGCACCCTGCGTCTCCTGACAGCCTGGCATCAATATCATCCCTGCCCCCACCTCCCACCCCCTCAGAGCCTGGCATCAATATTGCCCCTGCTCCACTCTGTGCCCCCTCAGAGATGGGCATTAACATCACCCCCTGCCCACCTGTGACCCATTGAAGCTGAGAGGGTGCATGGTCCATTGGAGAGCTCAGAACTGTGTCTACAGGAACACACTGGCTCAGTCATTAGGGGGAGCAGCCACCCGGGGGGCATGGAGCCAGCCTGCAGATCCAGGCAGCATCCTGGAAAGGGCACCTCGACGGCCGAGACATCAGGAGTTGAACGGCCCTGGGTAACGGAGGGAATTGCCTGTGGCGGTATGAGCCAGCTTTGGGTACCACAGTGCCCTGGGGGCACCAAGACTGCACGGCGAGGCTCCAGGCACAGATTGTCACCCCCACCCATCCAAACAGCAACCCTGGACATCAGCTCGAGCAGGGCATGAAGACAGGAGCCCCGATCACCGACCCTGTGTGGCGGCAGCTACCACTACTGCAGTGGGCATTTTCCCGTCCTCCTTTCCCCTAGCCCGGCACCCACAGCCCCACTGGGCGCGGTTATCTCAGAGACGAGCCCCCTAGGACACCAGGACCCACTATCCCTACACTCTGGGGAGCTCAGAATCTGGGTCTCAGGTCTGCAGCTAGGACCCAGCTCCACCTTAACTAACACCCAGGCCCGCGGAGAGCCAGCAGGACAGGAAAGGACGGAGGAGAGACCCCCACACCTTGGCAGAGCTGCCTCCCCCAGAGCCCCAGCTCCTTCTGATCCATGCACCGAGGGTGAGGCTCCCCAGCTGGCCACTTACCTCACAAGCTCCTGATTGTACAGGGACCGCGGGGACTCTCTGCCCAGGATGTAGACCTGGCCCTTGAAGGCAGACACACGCACCTTCCCTTCCACCATCTCCTGGGATTTGCTGATGCAATGGCGGACGTAGTCGCACTCCGGGCTGTACCAGAAACCTGTGGAAAGAGGGAGAACGGAGAACCGGGCTCAGTCCGTGCCACGGCCAGCACTCACCTTCCTTCCTCGGCGTCTCAGAGGAGAAATGCAGAGAGCTAGTTTGAGTGGCAATGCCGAGACTCTCCGGGCACCAGCCGATAGGGCTCCGACACTGTAAATCCAGGAAGGAGAACTCTATGCTAGTCACTAGTTCATCCTTCTGTGGAGGAAACACAGTCCAGTACCTAGAACAGGGGATTGGGAGCTGGGACTCCTGGGTTCTATTTTAGGGGGTGCCACTGACTCACTGAGTCCATGAGCACGTCGCTTCACCGCTCTGTGCCTCAGTTTCCCCCCTTTCACAACGAGACTAATAAAATCGACACCATAAAGGGGGCTATGAAGATTCCTTATTAAAGCCTCTAAAATGCATCAGGGTCCTTGTCTGGAAGGTGCCTGGCAGGGTAAAGTATTCTTATCAAATGCACCCAAAAAGGAGCAACAGGAGGAGGGTCACCTGGAGACAGACAGACCCTCTTCTTGAAGCAGATGGTAAATGGTTTCCCATGACCAACCGATAGCACCACAGTTCCCTTGCAGCCGGGCGGGATGGGGGCAGCACAGATAGGACAGGCGCAGAGGGCCAGGAAGGGAATCGAAACGGGGCGGCCTTTTGGGAAGGCCAGGTGAGTTCCTTGGAGTGGGGAGAGAAGGGAAGGGTGGGTGATTGTGGGGGGCAGTGGGGAGAGAAGGGAAGGGTGGGTGATTGGGTGCGGGGTGACATGGAGATGGTGGAATTGGGAGCAATGCTTCAAAGGGTTAATCCGAGAAGGGGCAAGATACATCTCTGTGCATAGACAGGAACCCACAGCCGTTTCCAGTGGTAACCCTACCCCCCACCCCACCCCGACACGGATAGCTGATCACCCCCACTTAGAACACCCTTTCTGCTCTGGAACAGATACCCCTCGACAATGAACAGGTGGAGAGGTTACTTCAAAGCCTGCCCCACCAATGGCTGGGCCACTGGAGCCTAGCCAGCGCCCATCCCCTTTATCTCTGAGCCCAGCAGGATCCCGGCAGACAGCTCCAGTAAGAGAACACTGGCAAGGGCCTGACCTCAGGGGCTTTATCAGGCAGGAGGATCAGGGCCCATATGTCCTGTGCCCGCTCTCAGGTAGGCTCAGCTCCCCCGGCCCTTTCTAGAGTAACACTGCTGGCTGTCACTCGCAGGGCGCAGGCATCTCTGCTTTCCTCTGCTGTCCATGGAGCGATGCTACAGGCACGTCTGTCTGAGACTTGATTGTCACAGGCACTCTCGCCCCTCTCCTTGGGGACTCGCATCATTCGCTGCAGTCCCGTGAAAGCGGCCAGGGTAGTTTTATTCTCCCCTCTTAGCAAATTTCACAGGACTGACTGGAAATGGGGTGTTGTGTTCTCTCTCTCCGTGCTGTTCACGCTGCGGGGCGGACCGCTCAGGCGCCCCCCTGTTCTCTGTCTTATCTGCAGTGGCGTGAACTCCCCCGTCCTGTCTGGTCAGCCTCCCTCAATCCTGAGCCACAAGGATGCCTCCAGAACGGAGGAGGAGATTCAGTCTCCGGGGCCGTTCAGTTCTTGGCCTCTCTTGGGGCTGCCCCGTCGGCTTTGGACACGACTCCGCTATAAACTGGGCTCAGACCCACCAAACTCATTTCCCAGGAGCCACCAGCCAGCTGTCAAATGGGAATGCTTTTGGCCGCAACGGACTTGGGCCGGATTTGAACAGGCAACCTGGAGATGAAAGTCTAGGCAGGTCTCTTTACTACCAGTCATGACGGCCACCAGCTCCTAGGGCGGTACCAATCAGTCAGCTCCGTTTTCATGCAGGAGTCCTGGGGTTGATTGCAGGGCCGAGGCTTTTGCTCCCAGGGGCTGGGAGAGGGAAAGAAGTATTCAGGCTCTTGGGGGCAAAGAAGAGGGTGCACAGCACACAGGGCCACGTAGGAGCTCAGAAGGACGTCCCAGCAAAGCCTACTTGACTGGAGGGAAAGTATGTGGGGTGAAGTTTTGGATGAGTTCATCAGTTCTCAGCTTGCTAAAGGAAACGGTTTTCACTCTTAGAGTCTCATCTCCAAGGCTGCAGCTCAGGGCAGCGTCCAGCAAACTGCAGGACTTTAAGCCTCGGTCTGAACCAAGCCTTGGTTTTTGGGTGGCTCGTGATCACAACCTGGCGACCAGTAGAGCGGCCTTTGTGAACGCGTGGCCAGTTCAGGAAGAGGAGACAGCAGCAGGAAGAAACCACCACTAGGAGGCCTCATGCCCTGCGCCACTGCTTGTCGGGGCATTCTGAAGGGCACTGTGCAATAAGTGATCTGGGAATGAGACTCTGTGGCATGCTTTACCGGACATGGCACAGAACGGAAACGCAGAGTAAGGAAGGGTTGTAGACGGCCTGGCTTGGGAGCGGTGAGTGGCACAGTATGATATGGGGAGGGTTAGTGCCATGTAGCTTAGCATGGCATTGTGGGGTTTGGGATGGGGCAGCTTGGCATGGCACAGGGTGACCCAGCAGCATTTGGTGCTGCATGGTTTAGCATGACACTGTGGGGTCTGGATGGAATCCAAATACTGCAGAGAAGAGAGCGCTCCAGTCCGCCTGCTACTCCACGGGCCAACTCTCGCTGGAGAATGAACACGTGCTCCTGCTCTGTCTCCTCTCCCGGGTGCTGGGCTGCCCTGTGGCTGGCTGGCAAGTGGGCACGGGGGCTCCCCAAATGGAGACGGTGTCCACAGCTCAGAGCCTGGCACTTGTGTGCCTCTCTGCACTCCTGCGGATGGGGAGAGCCTCAGGTCCTGCCTGCCTGCCATTCCTGTGCGCTGTCCTGTCACTAAGTGAGCTAATTAGCCCATTAAGCCCCCTGAGACCTAGAATAAAGACAGGGAGATGGGGGGAGAGATAGTGGGAGAAAGAAAGATTCTATTTAAGCATCTTCAGTGATCCAGAAGTTTTATCTCTAATCTTTCTCTGTGCTACCACACAGGTGCCCTCTCAGCTTTCCTTTCCCAGCTGGTCTTTGGGGACTCAGGGTGGAAGCCATTCAGGAAACAAAAAGTACTTTTTCTCCTCCTTCTTGGCCTCAGAATTGGGTTGGATCAATTCAGCCAGAGCAGTGGCCACTCTCTAAACTCCATGAGTCAGGGTACTATCCACCCCACCTGCACCGAGACTCCACGGACACCGCTCAGATGTTTGTCTCCTGGCAGTATTTTGCAGATTTCTACTGAGATATGGATTTAGGGAAGGGCTGGGAGCTAGAGATATTCCTCTTGGTCTGTTATTGGCCAGTCATCACAAAGGTGTAGCGCGTGTCTCCAGGACAGGCTGATGTTAATACATCTCCATTAGTTATCCTGCAGTGGGGACATGCATGCTCTGATATGGCTATTACCCCTTCTCCTGCCTGCTGTCTCACATGCTTAGTCTCAAGGAGCAGGAATCCCAAATTTTGCTGGATTTGCAGCGTTGCTCTGGCCCAGTGATATAGCTTGGTCCCTCGGCTTGCTAACTGAATGACAGCCCGTACTGCACCAGCAGCCCTTGTGGCACCCCAGTGATGAGCAGTCCAGGAACAGCTTTGTTCCACCACCCAGTTTTCTTGGGCAATAGTGTTTTGGTCTGTTTATCCCGCACAAATCACAGACAGACCTGCAGCCACCCCACTGGGGTATGAGTCTGTCAGATCTCACAAGCTAAGCAGGGCTGAGTACTTGGATGAAATGGAGACATCCTGAGTGCTGTAGGAGTTGGTACTGGTAATTTGATAGGTGGCTCTCTTCTCTCTGGGTCAGTCTGGAACCAATACCCAGACTACTGGGCTTCTGAAGATGCCATCTTTGAGTTGAGCTGTGAAAGCAAGGTTCTGACCATGTCTTGCTGGTAATGACGCCATACACCCTTCCTAAGAGAGGGTATAAATCTTGGTGCTTGGGCCAAGTCTTTCCAACTTGGAACATTCTGCCTTCCTAAGGTCCCCTTGCAGTTTCAATGAGGTGCAGGGTTCTTTGTCATTTCGTGTCTTAGATGGTTCAGCAGTGTCGCCGTGAGCCATTAGCCAGATGAAAGGGGCCAGTGCCCGGATACCAAGCAGCACAATAATGTTGGAAGTGTGGCCGCAAGAAAATAAACTTTTTCTTTTGACAAATACAGTTAAAGCTCCTGAAATTTAAGGACAATTTAGGGTGTTTGTTCTTCCCCGGTAATGGAGAAAAACATTAAATCCAAGACACATTAAAATAATAACCAGCTACTTAAATACTGAATCTGACATCTCCAGGTGTGAGGCGCTCCCCCACCTCCCTCCCCCCCACTGCAAACAAATTCCCCAGTGGAAGTGATCCGTCTTAATAGCCTTCTCACTTTGTAACTGCACTCCAGCTCTAATCATTTCAATCTGATGGCGCAAACAAGGTCTGTGGGAGACAATGGCATTTAAACACCTGGCCGTACCTGGCAGGGAGAGGGGAGCTGCAAACTGGAGAAATCTGTTGCAAAGTCACCTTCCCACAATGGAATCAATTGGGGTGGGGGGAGGGATAAACACTAAGTCTCTGAATTTCAGAGCCTAGTTACAATAATTAGGTGTTAAAGAAAGACGGCAGAGCATGAAAGCCAGGCCTCCAGCACCCTCCCTCAGCTGGGGGGTAACCTCATACGTGCAATATGGTAATGCTGCTTTCATGCCCTTTATTCCAGGCTGAATTATTGATCGTGCTCATGCTCTGCTAGTCTAGGCTTAGCCTCCCCGATTCTGACCTGGTTGGTCTGAGTTCACATAGGCCTGATTTAACCCAGCCCAAAAATGGTCTCTAAAGCAGGGGTTCTCAACCGTTTTCTTTCCGAGGCCCCAGCAACAGGTTATAAAAACTCCACGGCCCACCTGTGCCACAATAGCTGGTTTTCTGCATATAAAAGCCAGGGCCGGTGTTAGGGGGAACCAAGCAGGGCTTGCTGCTACCTGGCAGGCTGCCCCAGAACTGCAGGCCGAGGAAGCCTGGAAGCTAGGTGGGCACGCTGGCAGGGAGGCTCCATTGGAACATCATCGAAACGGATCCGTTTTCAAACATTTCAATTCGACCCACTGGCAAATGCCAAAGAAAAAATGTCTTGGGAATTTTTCCAGCCAGCTGTACATTTTACACATGTGCAACCACCATTAAAATGCAACTTGCAAATAACCTTCTCTCTGCCCCTGGAGCGCCACCAACCAAAAATCTTCCCTCATTTGTTCCTTCCATGCTACACGAAGGATTCTCCGTAACTTTATTCACACCATTCAGACTTTCCACAATCATGTCTTCAACTTTGCTGCTCTGGCCCCTTCGCTAGCATAAACCTAAAATACCACCATTGGTTCCTAGCACAATTTAGCTAGCGTGGTTCTCGGAAAAAAGAGTTTGAACAGATCCTCAGCTGGTGTCAAACTGGGGTAGGATCAAAGGAGCCTTACTGATTGACACCAGCGGAGGGTCAGATCCCTTCCCATCTGTGGTAAGGAAAACCATGACTAGACAGAGCCCTGCCTGGTTGATGCTAGCACATATGGAAAGGTAACTAAGAAACCCACCGGCGTTCATGTCGAAATCTCTCCATGCTGAGCAGGCTGCTGCCTCCAGATAAAGCAGCTTGGTGAATATCTCAACCGTTATGGAAAGGTTACTAGCTAAAAAGGTAATTATTAGTTTCAATTTTCTTTTCTAACAGCTGGTTTGGAGAAAGCCTGGCTGTCGGATGCACAGTAAGGAAAGTTCATTTCTGCAGAAAAGCCAACAGGTTCTACACTGACAAGAACCCCAGCATTTTATTTTCTGGCCTGACAGCATTTCAGATGAGCTACACAAAAGCCCCTTCCACTTATGGGGTCGGGGGGAAGAAACCCACCCCAGATTTCTCCAAGCAGCTTTTTAATCCGGTGGCTTCAGAATAATTGGGGTCGTTAGAAATAAACAACTCTCTCACACTTTTCTTTTTTGAAACATAAGGAAGGTGAAATCAAAATAACCAGGGACAGATGCTGCAGCAGAAAGAAAATTAAAAGAATGGAGGTGGGGAAGATTTCAAGAGTTTCTTTCCTTCTGAATGGTACAGGGAGATCCAGTGACGCACTGCACCCTCTCACGCCACCACACAGTAGCTGTTGCTACTCTCTGTCTGCTTAGTCCCCTCCTCCCCAGTTAAAACATCTTCGCTGTGGGTGAAATTCACACCTGCAGAGGGCCAGCAGCATGAGGCCTATGAACCACTAAAGCCTTCAAAATAGGGGTTAAGCAGTGCGTAGGCCTCTGCCCAGGGGTGAATTTCACCCCATGATTGTATGCATTTCTGGAGACGAGGAAACCAGACTGGATATCTCAAGGAAGAGGAGGGAAGAGAGGAAGGGGACAAGAACACAGGAACACAAGGCAGGCTTGGGCATCTCTCTTTGGATAGTGGACAGAGGGAAACCAGCCTTGCCAAATCTTGCTTTCTTAAAGCCCCAGCTCCTGGAGTCATGTTATTTCATGGGAATCTGACGATTGTAAAGAAAAGCTTGGAACGTGACCTAAAGGCTCAGAAACTAGATGACAAATAAAAAGCACCCAATGCTTATTTAAAAAAAAAAAAATCCAATGATTTTTTTGGGGCCTCACTCCTGGTTTGAATGTTGGAGCTGGCCACCTGGGAAAGAGAGAGCTGAAGTCCCCCTCTGAGGATGGGCTTAGAAACGAAAAATGGCTGCTGCAGGGTCTTTCACAGTCCACTAATGCACTGTTCTTGAGCGCTACATAACAAGATGGGTGGAGCTCATTGCTACTGTAAAGTAGTGGTTTGTGCACGGTGTTTTGACTGTGCCCTCTAGTGGTTATGTTAGGTATAGTACTACTTAGTAAAGGAAACTGCCAGTTGGGCTTTGCTACCCAGAATCCTTGCCTGGAGGCTTGCTGTTAATGATCCACTGTGCTTCATTTTGTACTTTCCTGGCACATCCAACCTTCAGCTGTCTTTTTTTTAAAAATTAATGCAATATATCCCATAGGGTGTGCAACATGTAGTCCCCCAGCTGGGGCTTCACAAAAGGGTGCATGTCCCAGCTGCCAGCTCATAGTAGCCACATGTGGATTTTTCAAGCGTGGGAAAAAAACCCAAATGAACATCAGTTTTACAAGATTTAAAAATCAAAACTTGGGCTCCTTAATTTAGTGCTAGCAACTGGCTCTGAGTTTATCCACGGAATAAGTAGCGCGTGAGTGGCAACACCCCCTAGGCCACTCCCGTCTCCTCTAAAGCGACCATCTCCACAGTACAAGAGGCATGCTCCAAGGGTATGGCCCACTCAATCACTGGCCTCGTCAACTCCAGCCCAGGTTGGTAATGACTGAAGCTTGCTACCATCTGATGTCTGCTCCGCTTGGGGCATGCTGCGGTGGTGTTGTGGTGTGTGCAAGTCTGCTAGGAACTGAACTCAGATCCATCAAGCTCATTTCATGTAGGTTGCAGAGCAGACATCACGTGGTATCCAGCTTCGGTCATTTTCAACTTGGGCTGGAGTTGAACCAGTGACATAGAAGTGAGGGGTTTCATGTCCTATTCCCCCCCACTCCTGCTGCCCTTTTCAGTGTTCTGAGCAACAGCACCACAGTCATAACCGCAGTGAACAGCACGACTGGCTGCATGACTGATCGGCTGAGTTATCTCCGATTTTGCAATCCCCCCTCTCCCCAACAAGCAGCCGTTCAGAGCTGCCTTAAAGCCAAAAACTTTGTCTCTCCTGTTTTGTTGTGTTGCTTCTACCAAACCAAATCCTAGATCACATAAAAATGCACAGTGCCCCATTGTGGGCTACACGCTGCATAGCACATTTCTGCAATCAGGAAGAAGCACAAGCAAAATGCTGAAGGGTTGGGAGAAGGTTTTGACATGCACATTTTCCTTCTTCGAATCTGCTCATGCAGAAATGCTGCAAAATTCAGATCTGGAATGCGAACACCCTAGAGTTTGGGGGTTGTTTGGGACTGGAGCTGCTTTCGCACTGGGCCCAATTCCAGCAGACACCCCTCCGAAACATGAAACACAAACGGTGAGAACACCTCCACACAAGCACATCACGCTTAACCACGGAGGGTTTCCCCGGATCAGCTCATTGGTCCCACAAGGCCTGGATCCTGCCTCCAGCAGTGGCCAACACCTGATGCTTTAAAGGAAGGCACAAAACTCCCATAATGCATCCAGTCAATTGCACAGTGATGAACGTGGTGAGGAAGAGGGCAAATGGTGACTCTCTTCATGATCCCTGCAGTGAGATCAGTGTACACCCTGAGGTATGAGACCTGATTCCCCTTGTTATCCTAGCTAGTATGGGGACAAATGGTCATGAAATTAACCAACGCTTTTAAACACTCAGCTACTTGCTGGCCTCCTGCAGCAGTGATAGAGTCATAGAACATCAGGGTTGGAAGGGATCTCAGGAGGTTATCTAGTCCAACCCCCTGCTCAAAGCAGAACCAGTCCCCAGAAAGATTTTTGCCCCAGATCCGTAAATGGCCCCCTCAAGGATTGAACTCACAAGCCTGGGTTTAGTAGGCCAATGCTCAAACCACTAATCTAGAGGATCACCCTTGTGGTCACTGAGAAGCCAAAAGAACTAGAGATGACCTGAGCTGCAAGATTCAGTGCTGGGTTTGAGCTTCCCTAAAATTTGGGGGTGTTCAGAGCTGCAGTTTTCCTCAATATGCATGCATAACCCTAGAGCTCAGTTACCTCCATGCTATCCAGGTGGGTGGCAGATGCTGTGGTCATAAGCCTACAAAACCATTCCCGCCATATCAACCACCCTAGAGTTCAATGGAGTCACTCCAGATTCACACCAGTGGAACTGAGGATTGAGCCTGGTCTCCTGGCCTTATAACAGGCTGGACCAAAAACTCCAAATCTGAAAACTGCCACACAGGCAGAGGCATCAAGCCAAGGCACATCCTCAGCTGACTCTGGGTGCAACTGCAGCTGGAGTAGAACATTCCTCTCTGGGTGCCATGTTACCGCAAGGATATCGGCCAATTGGAGGGAGTTCAGAGAGGAGCAACTGAAGCGATCAAGTGGCTGGAGGGACCAACTTAAGAGGGAATATTACAAGGGCTACTCTGGATAGCTTGGCTGCACAACGACTAAAGAGGCACCTGTGCGGGGCGGGGAGGGAGGAGAGAACAGTCTATAGCTATCTGAAGTGTGTTAGCACCCAGGAGGAATTATTTGGGGTGGGTCAAACAGTGGAACTGGAGCGAGGCTGGAAAACAGTGATGCTTTCCTAATTGTGAGCGCTACTGGAAGCTGGCATAGTCTCCCAAGAGCAGTTGTGGCCACCCCACAGGTTGGCCCCATTCATGTTAAACTGGACAGAATGCTGTGCCCTCGGGACCAATCCTAGGCAGGGAGATGGAGTGGGTGACAGAACAGGTCTTTCCCCCATCTCTACAAGGGGCCTCAAATCCAGACCTAAATTTCCCAGCTTGGGCCCATCTCTGTTAAAGCCAGAGCCATGTAACAAACACGCAGTGCTGGCTGCCTTTAGTAGTAAGGGGGTTTGCACCGTTATAGGGAGGTGTGCAGCGGGGGGGTGGGGGGGAGGAAATCTGGTTTTGTGGGAGGTAGGTCGGGGGGAGGGGGACAGTACATACCATTGTACACCAATTCTGAGAATTTCAAGGCGAGCCCCTGCTTGATTTTCCGCACCTCCCGGTCCATGGTGAAGGCCTCAATATCTAAATGAGCATGGTACAGGATGGTCCCTGCTGGGGTCTCGTAGATACCTAGCCATTTTTCCAGGCAGGGGAAAAAAAAAAAAAAAAAAAAAAAAAAAAAGAGAAAAAAACGAATGAGACCAAAACTGTCAGCAAATGACAAAAAATAATGACTTGGCTGACAGAAGGAGCCGTGCTTGAGCCCATTCAGTCCCAGCTTGCTGTAAAATGCATCTGTCATTATATTCATGCTGGGGCCGAGACAGTCCACTCCGCGCCGTGCGGAGAAAATGTCTAGATTCCCCTCTTTGAAGAGGCACTCTGACGAGGCGAAATGACAGGGTTTAGGAGCCGATCCCCCTGCCGATGCGTGCCCACCGGTCTGCGGCTGAAAACCTGTAATTAAACGAGCGACGCGGGGCACAAGCACGGGGAGACGGGGGCCTGAAATACCCTCCGCTCCCCTCCAGCGGCAAAAAAAAAAAAAAAACACAACGAGAACCACACGTCAGCTGTGAAGAAATGAGGCTACCTGGGGTACTGGAGTGCAACCTCATTTGGGGCTGTCGACCCCCCCGCTCCTCTCCCGCCCCTTCCCCCCCACCCCGTTCTGAATCGCGGCAGAGCTTCGGAAAACAGCCGCCGCAAGAGAAGTTTAATTGTTTTGATGACTGAGTGCTGTGGGGCTGAGCCGGTTGGGCTTCTCTGGAGGCAGAGGCAGAAAAGCCAGCTTCCTTTGTTCCAGCCTCTCTCGGCTTGGTTTACATTGATTTATTTCTGGTTAAATTTGAACCATGCCACTACCCTCATTCACCTCCACATCGCGCATACACGATGCCTGCGGATGAAGCATGTATCCATCGCCATGTGCCGGACACAGCGGGTAGGCACTCAGGCATATTCTGCAGTTACACACGCCTGCATGGTCAAGTGACACACACACGCCTCTTAACGTTTCAAGTGGCTCAAGTGGGATGGGCGATGTGACCTGGAGCATGAGGCCGCAGCGCCACTCAGATTTGGCCCATCTGCCCCTCCATAGACAGAGACAGGGTGTGGGGGGGATGGGCCAAGTCCTCAGTGGTGCTGTGACCCCATGCACCAGGTCACAACACCATTCCGTTTCAGGGCCTGCTCAAACAGTGGACCCAGGTCAAAATGCCCCTTTTGCGGGACAGAGGCTTGGAGCGTCAATGTGGGAGAGTCCCCCAAAACCCAGGACTGTTGGGAAGTAGATGTATGCACACACACACACACACACACACACACACACAATCAGCAGGTCACACGCAGCATGCATGTTCATGAAGTGCACACACACACTACGTGCCCAATAAATATGCAGAATGCACACACAGTAGGCTTAGCTACAAAGCACATACATGCAGTATGCATACCCTCAAACACATATACACACATATGAGTCCATTAATGGCTATTAGCCAGGATGGGTAAGGAATGATGTCCCTACCTCTGTTTGTCAGAGGGTGGAGATGGATGGCAGGAGAGAGATCACTTGATCATTACCTGTTAGATTCACTCCCTCTGGGGCACCTGGCATTGGCCACTGTCGGTAGACAGGACACTGGGCCGGATGGACCTTTGGTCTGACCCAGTATGGCCGTTCTTATGTACACCCATATCCCAGGACTGTACGTACTCACAAAGAATACCACCTGCCGTCTCTCCTCTCCGTCCCCATATTTCCAATATACAAGAGAAAACAGCTGTCTTGCACATACATTGTTGAACATTTTTGGTCCTGGCAAACAGCTAAAATACTGCTGCACAACCAGCAGGAGGAGCTCACATATTGTGTTTTGTTGTATCACACTACAAAAATAGATGCCTTTAAAAAAAAAAAAAAAGCAGCAACAGTGTTAAATTGTTGTGGCTCCAAAATATACTTGAATGTACAATACATCTTGAGGAGTGGCTCTGATTAATGCTGCGAACTAGAGAGGTATTTAAAATCAAGTGGGCATGCTGCAGGCTTTAACAGCTTCACAGGTCAATCCAATACCGCACAGTGGCAAAGTATTCATCTAACTGGAAAATTCAGCACAAACGAATGGGAGAATCTAACCCCCTGCAAAAAGGGCACAGAAACATGAAATGAACCAAAGAAGGAAAATGCCTTTGTCCAGGTTCGGGTACCTGAGAATGTTTGCTGCTCAGTAGATCCACAAGGGCTAAGGGGTCGAGGAACAATTTTAGACACAATGGATTTATCATGCCAGACTGGATCACTGGTCCAGAACATCCCATCAGGGACTGTCTTCTTGTTCTGATTTTTGTACAGTGCCCAGCACAATGGGGCCCTGGTCCAGGAGTGCTCCTAGGTGCTCCAGTAACACATAATTAATAATAATAATATCCTGCTTCCAGCAGCGGATAATACTCAAGGCTTCAGAGTGAAGAGCAACCACCTCCATCACGCGCCTGACTGATGGGAGAGGAGATTCCTTCCTGACCCCCGTGGAGATCACGTACATTCTGCCTACTTGGTGGGGCACTGGTGACTAGGACAACTAGCAATTGATGAGTCTGCTACAGCCTTGGGTAAGAGAGATGGGTCTTTTAGCTCAGGCAGTAGCAGCTCATGCATTAAGAGCTAGAGATCCCAGGTTCAAGCCCCCTGCTGCTAGTCCAGCCAGGCTGTGGGCGTCACAATCAGGTAAGGCCTTGACCCTTGAGCGGGAATTGCCCTTACCCTTGCTCACAGAGCAACCAGGCATTGAATTACCCAGCCCTGCCTATTAAAGGGAAGAAGAGAGGAAGAAACCCCACTGACCACCGAAAAGCCACGGCTAAAACATACATCTGTCAACGGGACCAGACTGGAGCCGAAGTCACGCTCAATTGCAAGAGGCGGGGTCATTCAGTTACACCTGTCTGTGGGTGACCTGACCAGGGGGAATCAATAGCTGCCTTTGGGCAAGTCAAGTGGGCCTCTCACTGACTCAGTTTCTCCACCTGTACGATTCCTCTCCTCCCATGATTTGCCTATTTTGATGATGACAAGACAGTCTCTGAACTGAATTGCTCACTAGACAAGCGTACAGCACCTAGAACAATAAGTACAGAAGAATGGCCATACTGGGTCAGACCAAAGGTCCATCTAGCCCAGTGTCCTGTCTTCCGACAGAGGCCAATGCCAGGTGCCCTGGGGGAAATGAACAGAACAGGTAATCATCAAGTGATTCATCCCCTGTCGCCCATTCCCAGCTTCTGGCAAACAGAGGCTAGGGACACCATCCCTGCCCATCCTGGTTAATAGCCATTGATGGACCTATCCTCCATTAATTTATTTAGTTCTTTTTTGAACCCTTTATTGTCTTGGCCTTCACAACATCCTCTGGCAAGGAGTTAGCGTAATGCACATAATAAAATAATGCCCTGGGGGCACTTACTGGTACATTAGACCCTCTGGAGAGGCGGACGTATTGGGCTTCAGAGAGACTGTGGCAGCAAAGCAACTGCTCCAAACAGAACATTTAAAAGCAACACGTAACACCAATAACACAATTAATATTCCTGCACCTTCCCTTAGAAGGTGTTAAAGTTAATTTGGACTGATCAAAAGCTTGTTTTTTGTGTCTCTTTCCCTCCCCCACCCACATTTCCCCTCCGCTCGCGGCAGGGGACGCAGAGCAGACGAGCGCTGTCTGTCTGTTTCTTTATTATTTTTATTTGATTTGTGACAGAAATCTGATGCTAAAAGACTGCGGTTCCGAGCGCCTTTGACAGTCGGCGTATGAACCACTGCGCAAGGAGGGGAGAGAAGTGACAGCCGAGCTTCCAGCATTGCAATGGAGGAGACAAGAGACACCTTCAAAGTGACACTCACAGCGTCTCCAAGTGTCTATTTTCATCTCCCCGTGTTTACAGGAAAAAGACAGAGGTGTCAGCGATGCAGCCTGGCGGCGCTTCAATCACACCATAATTACTGCTGAGAAAGGGGATGTGGGGGGGAGGGGAAGTGGACGGGAAGAAGGGGAGAGGAACGGAGACAGCTGCTGCTTAAAATTTTCTAATTTGTAACCTCTACTGTCAGTTTACCGTGAACTGAACCGTTTAGCCGTATTGACTGTGATCTGTCAATTTCAACAGGGATCAATATGCTGACATGCCCCGCTGGTTCCTGCCAAAAGGGGTCCAAAAGGGAAAATGAGGGGGACACGAGATCGAAAGTGAGAACGCCCCCGCCCCAGCCTCCTGCGTGATGCACAAGCTCACACAGACAGCAGACCTGAAGGGCCCCGGAGGTTTGACAGTCCGAGCTTTAGGGCAGGGAAGTGTCTGTACAGTGCCCGGCACAGCAGGGTCCGGAGCCGAGCTCAGAGCAAGGAGGATACCACCGCTGGTGGCGGGGGCAACAAGGGAGAGCACTTAACGGCTACACTCGGGGATCCCGCTGGCCAAGCACGTCCCAAGGGGCCGAGTTACTAAGCCCATCCCTGACTGTGCAATCCCCCCCAAAGTTCTTGGGGATTACGATCCGGGGTGGGGGACGGTCCCCGCCGAGCTCTATTCCCAAAGTGCCATCAGCTCCCTGGGGCAAAGGACCCCGTTGTGCTGCTACGCAAGCTAGCCTCCCTGCCTCCACACCGAGGGGCTTGGGCAGGCCTGCAGTCAGGTAAGGAGGAAATGAAACACCCAGCTCTTTTGGCAGAGGCAGAAGCCCGACTGTCCCCTCCCTTCCCGCTTCCTTCCCACCGATTTCATTTACTTCCCTAATTAGCCCCCCTTCAGAGTTAAAACGATAATTTGATAATGAGGCCATGAAAAGCCGCACGAGGCAGGAAAACGACTCCCATTTGCAGCCTGCCCGCTCGAGCTGCGGCGGCGCTTAGCTGGTTCGGCCCCATTGTTGCCGGCAGGCGGGAGCTGTGCTGCCAAGCGTGGGTGCCCAGAGCACTATGAATTAGCCACCGGCCTCCCACTAAAACATAGACAACCAAACCTGGAAAATAGGGCTTACCAGGCTGGTGCCAAGCTTCCCCGCTCGCCCTCCTCCCGGGAGTCCGTAACGAATTTCAGTGAGAGGCTTTGTAAAAATCAATACAACTGAATTTTTCCCTTCCCAGCTCCCCCCCTTTGCTCGTTGGGGTGGACATTAGAATTCCCATGGCAATGTCCTCCCATTCCATCTCCCCTTAATGTAAGCGGTGACTATGCGATGGGTGATGGGGAAGGTGGTGATCCCCAGTCCCCGCAGCAAGGCCCTGGATCTCACAAGGAAACCATGTGCCCATGGGGAGCCCCAATGAAGTTAAGGGGCTTTGCCCAGGCATAGGAGTCCAGCCATGTCCCTCTTTGCTGAATCAAGGTGTAAACCAGCAGCAATCTAACCCTGCTTCACTTGGATCAGGAAGGAGAAATGACTATTGGGACTTGTCTCTCCCATGGCCCAGTTGCCTCTATATATTAAAAGAGGAGGGCAGCCGCTTTCTGCAGAAAGCAAGGGGCAGCCCTGAGGTGGAAGCCTAGCCCCACTGAAACCAATGAGAGTTTTGCCATGGGCTCCAGTGGAGTCAGGATTTCACCCCTGGGGCGGGTAGGAAGCTGCCAGCATGTCTCTCGCTTGGGCACAAGTTGGGTGCCCCCGTCTATGATTAAAATACTTCTTCAGAGTGGCTCAAATGCCTGTTCCCTTCTCTCTGGTTCCTTCCCCCACTATTATCAATCACCAAGACACTGAAAGAGAGCTTCTCTTTAGACTCCAATCACCCACAGCCTCCTGTCCCCCGGGCCCTCGTTCATGGTACAGATCTAGGGGTCCTGGTATCACAATCTGGCACTCTTGGAGGGTCTGTGTCATAAAGCCTGGACCACGACTTCTCTGCACAGAAGCCCAGAAAAGTTTAATCAAGGAGCTGGTGAAGAACCAGCTTGGGAAAGCCTGTTCTGCATTCTCCTGATCATACCAGAGATCTGCATGGCTTGAGGGGCCCTGAGCTTAGCTATGGAATAGCCACCATTCTGGCCTAGGTTCACAGGTTCCTGGCGCCTACTTTCTCCAAAACTCGTCCCACTTCTTCTGCGCTGACTTGTATAAAACGAATCCCGTTTGTTGTCCCTTCCCTACCCCCTGTGTCGGTCTGTCCCTAGGCCAGGAGCGCTTTGGAACAGGGACCATTCCTTCTGGAAAGCACCTATCCCGCCACAAGTGCTACAATAACCAACCAACAACTAACTGTTTTCTAATGAGCAATAATAGCAGCATGGAAAAGAACAGGGGGAAAATGGTAATTCAGTTTTTCCCCCCCATCAAAACTTGAAATTGGCATTTCAAAATTCCCAACCAGCTCTTGAGAGTTGGTCACATGAATGGGAGAGGGGGAATTCATCAAACACTTTCCCTGTTTTTTTCCCTTTCAAAATTTCAACCAGTTTCACAAATTCTCTCCCTGCCATTGTCCTAGAGGAGTATTCCTGTGATGAGGCCCAGAGGCTGCATCCCATGATCTCTGATGCCTGGTCTACACACCATTTTTGTAGTCATTAGACGGTTTCAGTTAGGGGTGTGATTTTCTACTAAAAAAGAGTTACATGGTACAATCCATAGTGTGGCTTAATTCTATCAGTATAAAGGAGTCTTTTACTGGTAATGCTTATTCCCCAGCCCTTCTGGAAATAGCTATACCTACATAACTGCATCCACAAGGGGTGCGTCGTAGCAGGAGCTGAAGGAATATTTGGAGAAAAAAAAAATCAAAATGTTTCATTTAGGGCTGTCAATTAATCGCAGTTAACTCACATGATTAACTAAAAAAAAAAATTAACTGCGATTAAAAAAAAATCAATCATGTTTAATCGCACTGTTAAACAATAGAATACCAATTGAAATTTATTAAATCTTTTGAATGTTTTTCTACATTTTCAAATATGCTGATTTCTATTACAACACAGAATACAAAGTGTACACTGCTCACTTAATATTTTTTATTACAAATATTTGCACTGTAAAAATAAGCAGAAGATAGTATTTTTTCATATAAGTACTGAAGTGCAATCTCTTTATCGTGAAAGTGTAACTTACAAATGTAGATTTTTTGATTACATAACTGCACTCAAAAACAAAACAATGTAAAACTTTAGAGCCTACAAGTCCACTCAGTCCTACTTCTTGTTCAGCCAATCGCTCAGACAAACAAGTTTGCTTTCATTTACGGGAGATAATGCTGTTTGCTTCTTATTTGCAATGTCACCTGAAAGTGAGAAAAGGCATTCACATGGCACTTTTGTAGCCGGCATTGCAAGGTATTTACGTGCCAGATATGCTAAACATTCATATGCCCCTTCATGCTTCGGCCACCATTCCAGAGGACATGCTTCCATGCTGATGATGCTCATTAAAAATAATAATGCGTTAATTAAATTTGTGACTGACCTCCTTGGAGGAGAATTGTATGTCTCCTGTTCTGTTTTACCCACATTCTGCCATATATTTCATGTTATAGCCGTCTCAGATGATGACCCAGCACATGTTTGTTTTAAGAACACTTTCACTGCAGATTTGACAAAACAGAAATCTCACATTGGTACCTTTTTTGTAAGGATAGATACAGCACTCGACCCAAAGTTTAAGAATCTGAAATGCCTTCCAAAAATCTGAGAAGGACGAGGTGTGGAGAATGCTTTGAGATGTCTTAAAAGAGCAACACACTGATGCGGAAACTACAGAACCCAAACCACCAAAAAAAGAAAATCAACCTTCTGCTGGGGGCATTTGACTCAGGTGATGAAAATGAACATGCATCAGTCTACACTACTTTGGATCGTTATTGAGCAGAAGCGGTCATCAGCATGGACACGTCTTCTGGAATGGTGGTTGAAGCATGAAGGGACATACGAATCTTTAGTGCATCTGGCACGTAAATTATCTTGCGATGCCGGCTACGACAGTGCTAATCGAAAGCCTGATTGTAAAAAAGGCGCGGGCAGCACTATCTCCTGCAAATTATAACCAAACTTGTTAGTCTGAGCGATTGGCTAAAGTAGGACTGAGCGGACTTGTAGGCTCTAAAGTTTTACATTGTTTTATTTTTAATGCAGTTATTTTTTGTACCTAATTCTACATTTGTAAGTTCAACTTTCATTATAAAGAGATTGCACTACAGTACTTGTATTAGGTTGTAATAAAAAATAAATATAAAATGAGCACTGTATACTTTGTATTCTGTGTTGTAATTGAAATCAATATATTTGAAAAAGTAGAAAACACCCAAAAAATATTTAAGTAAATGATATACTATTGTTTAATCGCACAATTAATCACGATTAATTTTATTAATCTTTTGACAGCCCTAGTTTCATTCAAACCAAAACAAAACAACTTTCCCCCCTATTTACCCTTAAAAACAAAACAAAAACATAAAAAAACCTTGTTAAATTTCTAAACTTAAAAAAATATATTTTGTTTCGGCCAAAACCATTTGCCAAATTCAGCCCAAGTTTATGAATCATTTAGGCTGACCCGAAAATGCATTTTCCAGCAAATAAATTATTCATCCAATTTTTTTTGCCTTGCTTTAGTTGTACTATTTTCTCTACACAGGTATAGTTAAAACAGTACAATTTATGCATGTAGACCAACCCCAAGAGAACTCCACTGCGATAGCTGTTATACAGTCTGAAGTTTAACAAATGTAAACATATTATTTATGTAAGACCTTTCACACCGTTGCTGATACCAAGAGATGAGCACATGGTCTAGGTTTATGTGGTCCTGCCTCAGCTCAAGGGGCTGGACTTGATGACCTCGACGTCCCTTCCAGCCCTACATTTCTATGTACAATCAGTCCCTCACCTTCCCAACCAGCAATTTCCTCTCATAGAGTCATAGACTTTAAGGTCAGAAGGGACCATTATGATCGTCTAGTCTGACCTCCTGCACAATGCAGGCCATAGAATCTCACCCTCCCACTCCTGTAATAAACCCCTAACCTATGTCTGAGCTACTGAAGTCCTCAAATCATGGTTTAAAGACTTCAAGGTGCAGAGAATCCTCTATCAAGTGACCCGTGCCCCACGCTGCAGAGGAAGGTGAAAAAAACCCAGCATCTTTGCCAATCTGCCCTGGAGGAAAATTCCTTCCTGACCCCAAACATGGCGATCAGCTAAACCCTGAGCATGTGGGCAAGACTCACCAGCCAGACACCCAGGAAAGAATTCTCTGTAGTAACTCAGATTCCAACCCATCTAACATCCCATCACAGGCCATTGGGCATATTTACTGCCAATAGTCAAAGATCAATTAAGTGCCAAAATTAAGCTATCCCATCATACCATCTCCTCCATAAACTTATCAAGCTTAGTCTTGAAGCCAGATATGTCTTTTGCCACCACTGCTCCCCTTGGAAGACTGTTCCAGAACTTCACTCCTCTGATGGTTAGAAACCTTCGTCTAATTTCAAGTCTAAACTGCCTGATGACCAGTTTATATCCATTTGTTCTTGTGTCCACATTGGTACTGAGCTTAAATAATTCCTCTCCCTCCCTGGTATTTATCCCTCTGATATATTTAGAGAGAGCAATCATCTCTCTCATATATATATATATATATGTATCCCGGCCCTAAAACATGGTCTATTCACAAATGTTGTACGGCTTTACTTATACTGATGTAGTTAAAGCAGTACAAACCTCCTAGTGGGGATGCAGTTATACCAGTAAAAAGGCACCTAGGCTAGGTCTACACTACCGGGGGGGGGGGGGTTGTCGACCTAAGATACGCAACTTCAGCTACGTGAATAGCGTAGCTGAAGTTGCGTATTTTAGGTCGACTTACCTGGCTGTGAGGACGGTGGCGAGTCGACCGCTGCCGCGCCGCCGTCGACTCCGCTTCCGCCTCTTGCCGCGGTGG